>NC_134828.1:24018702-24318702 GCF_004210375.1 Tachypleus tridentatus | reverse complement strand
GAGTTTTATGTCAGTAGATGTTTTATGTTGTGCTGGTTGGTAGTTTGTGTGATATTTTATCACATTGAGACTGATAATAGTTTTAATATTAATAAAGATTTTAATAATTCTTGTCACTGTTCTTGTGATGTTGTGATTCATCAAAATATTATGGTTCAAGAGCTTTCCCAGGCTTTCCAGTACATTATTTAAAGCTTGTATGCAAACTTAGAACTTTGTCGACATGAAACAGTTTGACTGTTTCTTTGTATTCTCATAGCTTATGGATATATTTAAAATATATTTCACAAAGTTAATGTTAGTGGTAAATATATATATATATGTATATACTTTAAGAATCTCATTTGTGTGGTAGCAATTAGTTTCTCAGAATACAAATATAGAGGCTAATTGAATGATAGGCTCAGAACTTGTCTAAAGGCTGGTCGTGTATTATATAAGTTGTGTAAAAAAATAACTCACTGAAATAAATTGTTAAAGAGAATAAAAAAAATATATTTTAATTATACAGTAACAGTCAAACATACAAAAGTAATTTTATTAAATAATTTTGGCTTCAAAATGTTTAAACACGATAATTATGGAATATAATTATTATTATATTTTCACTGCATGCTAACTTTGTTATTCTCCTTTTATTATTTTGTTGTGATGAGAGCTCTACTGAAAACCAGCTCATAATTCGGACACTTGTTTTGTGTATATTTATGTAAAGTTAAGGTCAACAAGTAATTAAGAACTTCACGTAATATTCAGAATATTTAACATCAAATGCTCCAACAATCATAAAATTGTATTTAAATATTTGAAAAATATTTTCATGTATAAACATGGAAAATATAATTAATGAGCTTCAAGTTTACTAGTTTAGTTTCTAGCAAGACAGCTTGACATTAATTCGATGTTAAGAATGGCTATGTCTGAATTTTAGTGATCTCCGACCTGGTCAGTTTAGCTTATATGTTACTCACCATGTCAAAGTACCTAATTTTTAATCAATTTTAATCAAATTATTAGATTTATTTGTAGTCTTTACGCTAAATTAAAAACTATCTTATCAAGAAAAAAAACTTGTAATATATGAAATAGTTCTGAAAACTTCTGATGTTTAAAACTTACTGGCATGTGTTCGTTGCATTATTTTCAGGGACAACGTAAGCAATAATTTTCAGATTTCTGATTGGTTGTTTATGGATTCAGCTGAAAGCATGTTTATAGTGAGTAAAATTATTCAAATCTTTATTGTACTTTTATATTTTGATATATTTATGGAATATGTCATAGGAAATTGTTAATCGTTTTTAAAAAGAAATGTGTATTTAAAAATATTGTTTATAAAGATGTTTTTTCTTGCAAAAAAACAAAACAACCAATACTGTTCTTTAATAGGGTTTTATAAGTTTTTTTTTAGATAATTTAGTTTTCAGTTCCTTTTAGGTGTTATACATTTTTTTGTCCCTATTCATTATCCATTTACTTTCTCAATATGTCATGTCATAGAGGTTGTCATCATTTAATTCCTGTAATACATATTGGTGCTTAGAAGGAATTTTAATACAAGTAATAAATGACCTTATAACATTAAGTGTCCAGTTAATGAAAGATAATTAATTTAGTGTTATAAGATTATTTGTTTCTATTATTGTGGTGATTTTCATTAAGTGCTGCATGGAATGATGCATTATTAGTAGCATGTGACTATTCCAGTGTGAATGCAGAAATATCGTGAGGGGAGAGATGTTTTTTTTTTTGCATGTTATATGTACCTGTGTGATCTCTCACATTCTATATTAGACTGAGAATGATATTAATTGGAATTTGCAGAGTGTCTTTCTATCATTTATTTATATTTATATTTTGGGAAGAAAATTTGGGAAATTAATCTGAAACCTTAGATAAAACTTTGAGGAACATGAACATAAAATGTCTTTGATATTGCTGAGGCCTGGCATAGTGTAGTGGTCAAGATGCTTGACTTTCAGTGTGGATTGGAGTTCCATTACTGACCATGCTCATCCTTTCAGCTGTGGAGCATTATAACATGACAGTCAGTTGCACTATTCCATTAGAGTAGCTCAAGAGTTTAAGGTAGCTAGTTTTCACTAGCTGCCTTCTCCCTAGTCTGTCTTTCCTAAATTAGAAATGGCTGTGGCAGGTAACCTTCAAATAGCTTTGTGTAACATTCGATCAACAAAAAAATTGTGTTGTTTCAATGGAAGAAAATGAAAGTTTTTGGTACTTTAATAAGTTTGCTAATTTTTAATATCGGACAGCAAATTCATAAATTTACCTCGTGGTGATTCAGGTGTAAATTTAAGGGTTTTTAATGCTAAAATTCAGGGCTCAATCCCTGTAGCAAGCATAGTACCAATAGCCCATCATGCAATTTTCTGCAAAACTACAAATTGTATCAGCTGATTTATAAGGTGCTACTCTTAATTAAAGAAAAAATGATGAATTTGTATGACCTTGTTATTTACAATTCCTTTAATATAAAATTCTTAACTGGTGTCCTTCGCTCTTAAGTTAACTTTCATTGTTATGTGCTCACCACAGTAAATGTTGAAGCTGGCCAGTTTGTTTGTAATTATTGAGCTGAGTAAGAAATGATGATCTACCTCAAAATTAGTGTTGAGATACAGGCAAAGATGTTGCATTTTATGACCATTGTCAAGTACAGTTGGAAAAACAAATTTTTGTCATTTAGTTTTAATTTTTTCTTTGACTAATGACTTCAATAATTAAGGTCTTATAGAAAATTAAACTGCTGATAAATCACTAGAATAATTAATCATACAGACAACTCACCTCACCTGATTTATGATTCCCAATATGATTTACTTTAGTGGATTCTTTAGCAGGTTGCTCTACAAGCCTGGCATCTGATGCACTACATGACGGTTTACAGTTTTGCACTTTTTTGAACAAGTTGTTAAAAAAACACAGATGAATAAATAATATGATGTATCTATGACAGTTTATTTGTTAAATCTGTAATAAATGGTTGACTTTTTTTTCATAGAAAAAAACTTATAAAGAAAAGAGTGATGATCTGGTGCATCATGTGATATGTTTATTCATCTACCAGTGTAAACTTAACTATAAAACACAGACGACTGTACACATAAAGATTGTTTTATCTTTCATTAAACTCCAGTCTTCACTTATAATTATTTTGCCTAAAGTTTCAAGAATCTGATATAAATATCATGATAGTTTAAATATTAATTTGTTATGAAGTTTAATACTTTAAAACTTGTCATAATTTGACACATTTTAGATATTTCTTAACGTGGAACACACAGAAAGGATTAGTTTGTCATTTGAATAATGAAGAAGATCAGCAGTTTTGGTTTAAGTTCACTTATTAAGTTTGTTTTATTGCAAGTTACAGTAAGCGGTGTTAGGTTTTAGAACAACATTTCAACCACTGGTGCTGTCATTATCAAGCTGTATCATTTTTATTTTTTGTGCAAATTTAATATCACATTGGCAGATCCTAATTAACAGGCCTAAAGCATAAACTTTTTTATGGTGTCACAAAAATTTTTTAATCATTATAAAAACCTAATGTAAGTTTTCCTCACCTTGTATTCAATTCTTATATTAAATGTCTCTTCTGAATATCACTTACCTCATGTAGTCTTGGTTTATGCACTTAACTGTATTGACACGTGTCGTGAGTCAAAGGCCATGTTGTCACATTTGTTGATTTGTATTTAAAATTTTATTTAACAACTATTATGAACTTATGCCAATAAGTTTGGTATCAAATTGTAGATTACATTTTAAATCTTAGTATTATAAATGAGTTTAATCTAAAAGTAAATATTAAAAAAGAAATAAAAAAGTTTGATTTTTATGTGTCACGTGATATATTTAATGCAGCACTGGTTCAAATTATATGTTTGTGATGTCTAAATACAATATACCCTACAGTTTATTACAAATTAGGAACACAAATTACCAGTATGGACAAGTTAGAATATAAAGTGAAAACCTGATATCTGTTCTATTTGCCGAGATATTGATATCAAGCATGGTGATCACACCCCTCTTTTTACATTTTAGGAAGCACTTACATACATCTACTTCTGTCTCTGAGTAACCAATCAAAAGCTCAGAATGACTCTTCTATTAGTAGCTTCCCAGCATTTACGAAACATTCTGGCAAAAAAAAACTTTCTTTATTGTGCTAGATTTGAAAAGGTTGGATGAGACTGTAGTGAGCTTGAAATTTTATACTTTTTTAGACCCAAATACAGCTTAGTTACTAAGTCTGATAGATTATAGTAGAATGATATGGTATTGATATAATTATGTATGATTTTTGATCATATAAAAATCTTTAAAAAGTATTTTGTTTTACATCCTAATCATGAAATTTAATAAGGCTTAACAACATGCATAGTTCATTTTAACTAGAAGATATAATTTTCTGCTATACTTATTTATTTATTGATCGATGTTTTAAGAAAAATAAGTTTAAGAATTTATTTGTTAATACTAATAATGCATATTCATATATAATGTATTATAACTGAAATGTGACTATTTTACAAAATACTAGTCCAGTGAAACACTGCTAAGACAGGTCAGTTTGTAAAGGCCATTTTTATATAATTGGATACAGTAACATTGAGTACAAGTACACTGTCACATAATTGTAGCTTATGTAATGTCAGCCAGGCATGGCTGAATGGGTCAGTATTCTAAAGATAATAATTATATAAATGTATAATGTTATGAGGTTTCAGATATTTAGACTAACCAGTTGTTTTTTTGTGTTATAATTTATTGTCATTTCAAAAAAAAATTATAATTTAATAATTATTTTCCAATTTTTATGGTGATTACAAGGCCAGTCTAATTGACTGAACCCATATATAAAGATTTGATAGTGAAAATAACAGAAAACATATAAAGGTTTTTCTTAAAAATACACTTGATAACCGTCTGGAGGCTATAAAGATTGTGTGCGAAATTTGAAAATTTTCTGATTTCTAAAAAATATTTTTAATATTTGAATGAAAATTACTTTGGATGTTGGATACCACATATTTCAAAAGAAAAATGGCAGGAGAGAAGCATTACTTAAAAAATATAAATTTGTAAAATATAAAAATTGATATTTTGCTAATAAAAGCCTTGTAATATAGAATGATGACCTGCAAAGTTTTGTGAAAATATGCTTATTAATTTAAAAGTTATAGCATGAAAATGATAAAGAATACAAAATGGTTATGAAATTGGTCTCTGAAACTGAGCCCATGCCGAAAAACTTATCAGCGGTCGTTTTTTACGATGGATTTGATGTCCTTATCTTTGAAGACTGGTGCTACTTTACATTGTTATCTAATGCTGAGCCTAATTTATGGCATTATAATTCAATAATTTCTTTTGTGAATGTACTGCAAGATTCAAAATTTTCTAGTCTACATTTAAAAACATTAGCTCTGAATTGTTTTCCAACTGTCCATATCTACAGGGAGATTACTTTGAAATATAAATCAGATAATGGTCAGTTTTGGCTGGGTAAACACAATCGCTACTGAGAACAAAGGTTGGAATGAGTAGGTTAAGAGATTGTGTTTTAGTTTTGTTGAGTCAGTTTTATGTAGCACTTGACCCACTTGCAATTAATAGTCAAAGGATAACCATACATTATCATGGTATATTTTCTTTAAATATTTTGGTACTCAACTTTCATCTTCAGTTTAGCTAAACTGTTAATTACTAGAATTCTTTTATTTTAAGGAGGTAGCATTAGAAGTTAACTTCATGTTGTTTGTCTCCTTCTAGCAAGCCAGAGAACGAGTGTTTGGACCTGAAAGTAAAAGCAAAGTAGTCAAAACTACTAATGGAGAGCAGCCTCAGAGTATGGTTCTCTTTACTATATATTATATTTGTAAAATATAAACATTCTATAATATGTGTGAAAAGGAAATTTTCTTAATAAAGAGATTAACTTAAAAACATTCAAGTTTATAAAAATATTTTTATTTGATGTTCAGAAGAGTAATTTGAGTCACAATATTTTGTGGATAAGGATTTTGTTTTATGATAAATAACTATTTTTCTAGGTATAAAGCCTGAAATTAGTCCAAAATGGTTGGCTTTGGTTGAAACTTTAACTAAAATCCAGCAAGATGTCGCAATAAATAACAAGTTTGCTCCTGTGTTGATTGTAGTTAATGATGAAAAAACACAAACTCAGATTAAAGATGTGAGTATGTGTTGCTTTATTAGGATAGAAGATATGCAGATAGATTAAAGATGCAAGAGTGTGTTGCTTTATTAGGATAGAAGATATGCAGATAGATTAAAGATGCAAGAGTGTGTTGCTTTATTAGGATAGAAGATATGCAGATAGATTAAAGATGTAAGTGTGTGTTGCTTTATTAGTATGGAGGATATGCAGATAGATTAAAGATGAAAGTGTGTGTTGCTTTATTAGGACAGAGGATATGAACATAGGTTAAAGATGTCAGTATGTGTTGTATTATTAGGATAGAAGAGATGAATATAGGTTAAAGATGTCAGTATGTGTTGTATTATTAGGATAGAAGATATGAATATGGGTTAAATGTGTAAGTATGTGTTGCTTTATTAGGACAGAAGATATGCAGATAGATTAAAGATGTCAGTATGTGTTGCATTATTAGGATAGAAGACATGAACATAGATTAAAGATGTAAGTATCTGTTGCTTTATTAGGACAGAAGATATGCAGATAGATTAAAGATGTAAGTATGGGATGTTTTGAAAGGTATAAAGCTACACAGACTAAAAACCGTTAATTGTAATTATTTGAGAATAAGGTGAAAGTTATAATACTTTATAAAAGATGTTTCTTTTTTTAGCAAATTGGTTTGAAATTAAGTGTGAGAGTTTGTTCATGTGTTACATGTTGAAGTTTATTAATTTTTTTATTTGTTGTAGCATTATAAAATTTTATTGAAGTTGGATTTTTAAAAAGATGTTACAAATATGACAGTAATTTTTGATGTACTGAAATAAAGAGAAAAGGTTGGCATGCAATACAAAGTAAGACTTAAAGAACCAGGAAACTAATTTTAAAACAAATCAACTATCAGAATTGACCTGCAAATTTTAATCGGTTAAATGTTTATATAACCCTTTTGCAATTGGCTTGGTATGGCATACATGATTTGTTTACACATTTGCACACATTAAGTATTTACACTATAACTTTTGATACAGCATGTTTATCATCACAAAATTTGGTAGACTTTTAGTGAAGCTTACAAGTATTTTGTATACAAAAATTCAAATTTTTTAATGAAATATTTTTACAAAAGATTTGTTTGCAGAAATGGAGGCTATTTCATTACTAGTCTGAGTGCAAAGTGGTTTCATGTTATGATTAAGAAAATTATTCTTCATCCTGAAAATCTCAAATATTATTTATGTAATCTATAAAACCTCCTAAATACATTTCAAATGTTTGTTTCAGTAAAATTTTATATTTTATGTTATTTTTCTATAACTATGTGGGGTTTTCACTTGACCAACCTTGTAACCATCATAAAAAGTGGGAAATATTGTTTTTTTAGAATGGTTACATTATAATGGTTACATATTATAACACGAAAATACAAATGATTAGTCTAAGTGGCATAAGTCTCATAATGCTATATATGACATATATATTTATTATATTTTATCATATTGACCTTCTAATTACACCTAGCTAACATTACGTAACTTGCATTGATGTGGTGCATGTGCATTCAAGTCGCATGACCAGTAATATAAAACTGATTTTCAGTCTTCCCTGTCTTGGCTGTGTTTAAGTTGACTAATATTTTGTAATATACGGTTACATTTCAGTTATTATATATTATATATGTATATAGATTATTACTATTTAGAAATATATTAAATTTATTTTTCTTTAAATATAGAAGAATAAATAAAGAAGTAAAACTTAGTTATCTCTTCTTGCTACAACCTTTGAACTCAGATGCTGCTGGATGCAGGTTGCTAAGCCTTTTAAAACTTTGCACAATTTTTTTTTTTAGGTTTTATTTATACAATTGAATGACCAAAAAATCATAAGTAACTATATTGATAGCATAGAATTTCACTTTAATCTATTAAACATTGTAACTAAGATGTATTTACATTTTAAAAAATATGAAACTTCAAGTAGACCAGAGACACAACCTACCTTCTTGAAATCTTTGTTGAAAAGAAAGTGGTAGCCTTTTCATGGACTAAACTTGCTGAGAAAACCACTAGGTGGACATTCTAAGCAGTTGATTGGTTATTCACATCTCATATATTGAAGTAAGTGTATATAAAAACAGTTTCCAAAAATGGAAAGAGGTGACAGACCCTGAGTCGGGTCGTTTGATTTCATGTTCATATTTACTTTGACTTCTGCCTTTCGGGATGGGACCTGGCCGTTCTCTCCTTTGCTGCCTTTGCCTCGGTCTAGGATAACATTAAGAATGACCTCCTTCACCCAAAAAAAGAGTAAAAAATTATTTAATAAATAAATAAATAAAACTAAACCTAATAACCTTTTACTAAAGGGGATGAAGAGGAACCACAACGTTCCTGAACACCCCAGTTGGAGAGAGAATTCTTATGATTTCTCTCTCTCTAAACTAAACCCCTGCCACGTTAGTTTGCGTTTGCGGAAAGAGATGAACAGGGCAGGGCCACTGTGTTTGATTCAGTACATAAATAAACCATATCTCAGCAAAATGAAAAGGATATGAGGTTCTTATTTTATATTCTAGCTTGTAAATATTAAGTAATCTGAGTTCCTAATTTCTACGAAATTATAGACTTAGTATTTTGACATTACAAACATCTAATTTTAAACAGTGCTGCATTCAACATACTACATGACTTATTAAAATTATATTTGAATGTTTTCTTTAAGTATTCACTTTTAAATTACAAAATTAACCCATGCATAATATTAAAGTTTTAATTATAATCTACAGTTTGATTCCAAACTTATTTACATAAATTCATAAAATAGTAACTCAATAAAATTTTGAATGCAAGTCAACAAATGCGATGACATGGTTTTTGAACCTTGACCCATTGCAAAAGAGTTAACTAAAAAACTGTCATCACTTTTAAAACACACTGAGTGTAATTCTACTAAGATAGCAAATGGGATACCTTATTATTCAGCTTTATTTATTAAGCTTTCAGTGAAAATACTGGAAACTCCTATTTGTTGTTTGAACAATATTTATATAATAATAGTTATATATATATATGGTTATCTAAACAATATTTATATTTAAATTATGAGTTGAAGAATATTTGATTGTAATAATTTCTCCTTAACTTGTCATTAATATTACAGGGAGAAACTTAAACTTTCTTATGTTTCACAGAAATACACTTATCCAGATTTTAAGAAGAAAGTGTTTGATTAAAGACATGAGTGGAATATAAACAAGATAATGAAAATTAGAAATCAACATTTAATATTAGTTTAAGCTGAATTTTTCCTATTAAAATTACACTTGATGATATTTATCATCTCAAAATTGGTATATTTGTTTTTTTAATAGAATTATACTATTGACATTTAAGTATTTAAGAATTATCTCTAAGGGAAAAAAAAAACTGTAAAATATTTCCTGTTTAGAAATTAAGTTTATTTTATAATGAAATGTGGATGTAATTATTGTGAGCAAATAGCTGAAACTTTAAAGGAATTTGGTGATTGAACAAAAATGTATTAACTGAAACTGCAGATAAAAGTGGAATATGAATTAAATAATTAAAGTAGGAACTTATTATTTACTGTAAATTTAAATTGAATTTTCCTGGAATTTTTTTGTATAAAGATAAATGATGTCTAATGATTTAGACTAAAATTTTTTAGTTTGTACTGAAATATGAAATACATGATATCATAAAGTAAACATGGCCTTCTTTTTCTAGTTACTGTGTAGTGGAGCAGATGTTTTATTAAATCGTCTCTATAATCGGTTGTTATGTCCCGATCTTAAAGATTCTACATCAGAGAATTACAAACTATCAAAACTACCAAAACAAAACAGGAAGAAAAAGAAAAAGCTAGAAGTAAAGAATGAAAGAACTTTGACACAGATGGCTGCACCTGATCCTGTTCATTCAGAGGAAAATGTAAACCTTGTAAGTAATTTCTTTTGGTGTAGAAATAAATTTTGTTTTGTGATGTGATATGACAGGATTTTACATGGAATTTTATGTTAAATAAACATAATTTTCTCGATACACTTGTTTTTTTCATAGGTTTTCGAGTTTTTGTCAAAGTGTTAAGCGTATCTACAGTTTAATAATTTTATATTTTCAGTTATGTATAGGTTAGTTAAAAATATCTAAGGATTATATTGTAATTTACACAGAGAGTTTCCAAAAGTAATTAATTTAAATAATTTTTTAAGAATGTAAATAGCTTAGTAGTGACAATGGATGAAAGACAGGGCATTTTTCTTAATGCAGCTATATGTATTTTGTTACACAATATAAAGTTGTCAGGTTTTCATCAGGTTACATTCTGTGGAGTATGTGTCTGTAATTTATTGGTGATAAATTTCAACAACAAATGGGCATTACATAATCCACTTTTTTTTAAATAATATATTCAAACAAGTCAAACATATGTACAAAACTTTATGCCTTTAGTTATCTCAGTTGTATCCAGAGCTTTAGTTAATTGTTTCTTTATTGTCAAATACCCCAAGTTGGGTTCAATTACTGTAGGACAAATACCATTTGAAAGGACAAATTATCCTGCAGTACTCTGTTGTTACAATACAAGGCTGTGATACTCTCTTTAAAATCACCATTATAACTGTTGATTATCACAGTTGTATTCAGAGTTTTAAGTAATTTTTTTTTTCATTGAAAACCACACAGACTATGTCAATTACTTTAAAATACCCTTTGACAAGACAAGTTATTGTCCTCTACTCTGTTATTACAATAAAGTCAGTGATAATTTACATTACTCTATGGGTTATTACATTTGTATACAAAGCTTTAAATAATTCTCTTTTACATCAAAAGTCCACACAAGCTGGTTTGGTTACTTTAGATCCCATTTGATGAGTTGATTATTCTTTTCTACTCTTTTTATTATAAAACAATCTGTGGTTATTACAGTTTAAGTCTTCACTGTACACTCTTTATAACTAAATTCATGATCACGCAGTCTAACTTCATCTTATTTATATTTTCACAAACTTTATTTTTACTTACATTTTGTACATGCATGCGTGTACAAAATGTAACAGACAAGAAAATCTACAGACATCTAGTAACAACAGTAATGTTGTTATTATGTTTAAACATAATAAGAAAGACTTCGAAATTTTGAATAAAATGATACCAACAATATTACAAGAATTGTACTACCTACATAATGTATGACTTGCACCGAGTTACGTAACGAAACCTATCACAACTATGACTTGTACTGAGTTACGTAACGAAACTTATCACAACTATGACTTGTACTGAGTTACGTAACGAAACTTATCACAACTATGACTTGTACTGAGTTACGTAACGAAACTTATCACAACTATGACTTGTACTGAGTTACGTAAGGAAACTTATCACAACTATGACTTGTACTGAGTTACGTAAGGAAACTTATCACAACTATGACTTGTACTGAGTTACGTAAGGAAACTTATCACAACTATGACTTGTACTGAGTTATGTAGGAAACTTATCACAACTATGACTTGTACTGAGTTACATAACGAAACTTATCACAACTATGACTTGTACTGAGTTACATAACGAAACTTATCACAACTATGACTTGTACTGAGTTACGTAACAAAACTTATCACAACTATGACTTGTACTGAGTTACGTAACGAAACTTATCACAACTATGACTTGTACTGAGTTACGTAAGGAAACTTATCACAACTATGACTTGTACTGAGTTACGTAACGAAACTTATCACAACTATGACTTGTACTGAGTTACGTAACGAAACTTATCACAACTATGACTTGTACTGAGTTACGTAAGGAAACTTATCACAACTATGACTTGTACTGAGTTACATAAGGAAACTTATCACAACTATGACTTGTACTGAGTTACATAAGGAAACTTATCACAACTATGACTTGTACTGAGTTACGTAAGGAAACTTATCACAACTATGACTTGTACTGAGTTACATAACGAAACTTATCACAACTATGACTTGTACTGAGTTACATAACGAAACTTATCACAACTATGACTTGTACTGAGTTACATAACGAAACTTATCACAACTATGACTTGTACTGAGTTACATAACGAAACTTATCACAACTATGACTTGTACTGAGTTACATAACGAAACTTATCACAACTATGACTTGTACTGAGTTACGTAACAAAACTTATCACAACTATGACTTGTACTGAGTTACATAACGAAACTTATCACAACTATGACTTGTACTGAGTTACGTAACGAAACTTATCACAACTATGACTTGTACTGAGTTACGTAAGGAAACTTATCACAACTATGACTTGTACTGAGTTACGTAAGGAAACTTATCACAACTATGACTTGGACTGAGTTACATAAGGAAACTTATCACAACTATGACTTTTAAAATATTTAACTTCCAACACCCTAATTATGAAAATTAAATAATTATTAAATAGTGAATTACAAAATAATAACTCTTAAACTGAATTGTCTTGTATACCCAACAATAAGTTCCTCTTCAAGAAAAATCATTAGATCTTAATCTTAAAACTTCCATCCACTCTGAAAAGTATTGAAGAAAAAGTAATTCTGGTGGTAGTTTTGTTAATTTAATGAATAAATGGTTTGAAAAGAAGGGCGATTTTATGTGTTAGTATGCTGTAAACATAAATAGAATTAGATAATGATATTATCACTTCTTTTTTGGAACAGAGTGATGATTCTTCAGAGAGAGATGAGCAGATTGCTTCCACTGAACCTTCGAAAAACACCTCAGAAGAGCCTGTGATAGTTCAGCCAACAATAATTTATCCCCTCCATGGAGAAAAAGACCCACTTGGTTTGCAGTCGATACTGACAGAATTCTCCCCAAAGTACATTGTATTGTATGATGCAGATGTAGGGGTTGTGAGACAACTTGAAGTAAGTTTACTCTAGTTTACTTATTTTTAATCTTTCTTTAAATCGCAATTATACTTTTCCATTTTAAGATTGACTATACCGCTTGTGGTGGCAAAGAGTGGCATAGCAGGTTTAAGCTTGTAACTTGTCTGACTATTGTTTGTAGTGGCACAGTTTAGTAGCAGGTTTAAGCTTGTAACTTGTCTGACTACTGTTTATAATGGCACAGTTTAGTAGCAGATTTAAGCTTGTAAGTTGTCTGACTATTGTTTGTAATGGCACAGTTTAGTAGCAGATTTAAGCTTGTAAGTTGTCTGACTATTGTTTGTAATGGCACAGTTTAGTAGCAGATTTAAGCTTGTAAGTTGTCTGACTATTGTTTGTAATGGCACAGTTTAGTAGCAGGTTTAAGCTTGTAACTTGTCTGACTATTGTTTGTAGTGGTACAGTTTAGTAGCATGTTTAAGCTTGTAACTTGTCTGACTACTGTTTATAATGGCACAGTTTAGTAGCAGATTTAAGCTTGTAAGTTGTCTGACTATTGTTTGTAATGGCACAGTTTAGTAGCAGATTTAAGCTTGTAAGTTGTCTGACTATTGTTTGTAATGGCACAGTTTAGTAGCAGGTTTAAGCTTGTAACTTGTCTGACTATTGTTTGTAGTGGTACAGTTTAGTAGCATGTTTAAGCTTGTAACTTGTCTGACTACTGTTTATAATGGCACAGTTTAGTAGCAGATTTAAGCTTGTAAGTTGTCTGACTATTGTTTGTAATGGCACAGTTTAGTAGCAGGTTTAAGCTTGTAACTTGTCTGACTACTGTTTATAATGGCACAGTTTAGTAGCAGATTTAAGCTTGTAAGTTGTCTGACTATTGTTTGTAATGGCACAGTTTAGTAGCAGGTTTAAGCTTGTAACTTGTCTGACTATTGTTTGTAGTGGCACAGTTTAGTAGCAGGTTTGAGCTTGTAACTTGTCTGCAATGATTTGAATGTAAGCTTTATCAACTAACTCTATCCAGTCTGGTCATCTTACAAATCTGACAAACTGAAAATTTTTATAAAAACTCGCATTGTACATCCTTAACTTTATATTAACATAGATTAAACTTATGACTTTTTATATTTTATTAGAGGTGTAGAAACTGTTTTTGTCTCTATTTCAAGTTTAAATCCACAGTTGTGGTTTTATTTCTGGTTAACTATTTCACTGATACTGTTTCCCAGTATCTTGAACCTAATTTATTGTACAGTTATACTGTTGTTATTTTTTACAGATAAAAGTAACAGATCAGTATTTTTGTAAACTACTCAGTTACTGATTTATTCACCATATTCTGATTTATTCTTTCATCATGAACTGAAAGAAAATCGTACTATTATCTTAAACATTGTTATTAGTCTGTGACATTATTCTAGGCATACAAACTTTTATTATTTAAATGTATCATACACACATTTCATAAAGTATTGGAAGAAGGAAAATAGAGATTAATTTTGCTTTCAATCTCTATTGGTTAGTGGGGTTTGGGCTTCTTATAATTATGTTTCAAAGGACGTAAAGCTTAAGACTGACACTCGCTACTCCAATGTTTGTGATATTATAAATAAATACTCTCAGTAGCTTGTACTGTTATCTTGTAGTTTACAGTGTTTTGTTTCTATACTATTCATTACCATATGTTACTGGTATCTTGTGTTGAATGTTGGGACAGTAACCTCATGTTGATTGGTAACCAGTTGTAAAAAAAAAGTGAAAAATGTTACATTAACTCTAACATTCTTGGCATGTTTCTATAGTATTCACTTCTGGTTTGGCTGACATTTTACACCATATATGAAATCATTTTATATTTTTATTCTGTTACAACACTAACCAGATGTGACACAAATATTAGGTGAAATTATTAATTAGTGAGATTAATTGCAATGGTATCTTTGTTTACATTTCTAAATTGAATCTGATGTTATTAGGGGCCGCAAAATAAAGTTATGGATATTCAAGTTATTTGGTGCATAAACATGCTTAAAAGGGTTGACAGGCCTGAGGGCCTCATCAGTAATTCTAAGAATGAAGTATATATGGAAATAGCCTACACAGGAATTGGATTTTTATGTAGTAGGTTCTCAAACTTATTGTGCTTGAATGTGTAAGAGCTGGTAAGTAAACTGCCTTACATGTATTGTAGATCTATCAAGCATTTAGACCACATCTGTCTGTGCAAGTATATCTTTTAATGTATCAAGGCTCGGCAGAAGAACAGAGATACTTGACGGCACTCAGGAAGGAAAAAGAGGCGTTGAATTACTCGAGAAGGAAAGAGAAGTAAGTAGAATTACACACTTGCTGAGTGTGTGTGTTAATTATATTACAAGGCATTGTATGTGTAACTGAATATAATAAGATGACTGAACAAAAGTGTACTAGTTTCAAAGTGATGTCCACCTGTAAATGAATGTTAAGTATCACAAGAATAATAGTGACATCATTCAGTGTGATATCTTTCTCGTGAAAAGACATGAACACCAAAGGAAGGGAATCATTGTTTAACAATAATGATTGATTACCTATGTGGTAATTAAAAATATTGACCTTCTTGACTTTGTTCAATGACTACCATTTATAGTTTTAGCTTGTTTTAACTATGTTAGCTTGTCTTTTGTGGTAATTAGTTGTTTAACTATGTTAGCTTGTCTTTTGTTGGAATCAGTGATACTTCATATAAGTTGAAAATCCATATCACTAAACATTAGAGATAAAGTTGTTATTAGATAATGTATATTTATTTGTATGTTGTTCATTATTGTTCTATTTTATCTGTTCAAGGTTTTTATGTAATAACAAATGCCAACATGTTAATTGTAGATAGGAAATAATGGTTTTCCTTGAGATTTATTTATGCATATAAATAAAAGGAATTTATTTAAAACTAATTGACACTATTAATTTAACATTATTAGTTTGGACAAGTGTGTTTGAAAAGCATTAGAGTACTGCATCTGGCTGTTCTTATGAAATTCTTTTGTTATGTCATCAACATATTTGTGTGCTGTTTAATTATTTGTTTCTTACTGTTTAATGAATTCTTCTCTCCTTATTAACTACTAACAAATAATTTTGTGATAACACTGATAAAGGAAATTATCAGCTAATTCTAGTTTTAGATTAATAATATTTTTGGAATTAAAAAAAAAAACGACTTCTTGTGAAATATTATATACTAAGTTTTCCCAAGTGACAATCCTTGGCATTAATATATGCCAATATAATATATTCTACCTAATACGAGCTTATTTTGAATGTCTTTTCTAGATGATTTTATAAAGAAGCTATAATGATTTTTATGATATTGTTACAATGAAATTTAAAGTCTACCTCTTCTTTGAGTAAAACTTAAAAGTTTAGTCTACGACTGGCTATATTTGAGCATCATTTGTCCACTCTTAAGGATAAACTGTAGAATTTTTTTCTTCTTTTAGTAGGCTTCTAATGTTTAGTTATTACACATTTTCTTCATCGTAAACTCAAATTACAATAACATTAATGGTTGATTTGTATTTAATTTAAATTAATATTGGTTATTGCATGCTAGTCTGTGGTTGTACCAGAGGACTGTCTTGGCATGACACCAGCAAATCAGACAATCAACACTGGAAATGCTGAAGGAGCAATACATTTTCCATGCCAGCAAAAAGTATGTTACATTTCTTATTAAAAGCTGTGAGTGTTTCTCGTAAGGCCTTTAATTTCTCATTTCAGTTTATAAGCAAGATATTATGTTATCGTATTAGAGGAAGCATCATCTTTGCTATAAAGTAGCATGTATTCTTTCATGTAACCTATTAATGTTTACCATTTGTAAAAGGACATGGTGTATTTTGGACAGTATCTTTCCTTCAAGAAATTTTGACTAAAGACTGTGAAAAAGCTGTAGTTTTGTAATATATTACACATACCTTTAAAATTCTCAGTTTTAGTTCAGATGCTCCAAGTATATAGAATCGTAATGATTCAATGGTAAATATGAATGTTTATGATGCTAAAAATAAAAATACAATATATTGAACCAAATAAATTAGGAACAGTCATCGTAAATGTTGGTTGGCAACATAGATTATTAATTTGTTTATATTTTTTCAGTATTAAATTACTTATTTATTCTCTTGTTTCTGTTCTGCTTGATTCTTTACAGGTTATTGTTGATCTTCGAGAATTCCGAAGTGACCTACCATCTCTCATTCATAGAAGGGGTATAGAAGTAGAACCTATTACATTAGAGGTACTTGGGAAAGCTTCCAATTTTTGTATCTGTGTGTGAGAATATCATATTTGTCTTCACTGAAATTAACCCTTAATAATTTCAGTATGCAGGGGTATGAGAAAGGGATAACACTTTTTTTCCCTTAGACAATAAAAGATCTTTTCAAAGATAAGTATTTATTTTCTAGTCAGTCACATAATCCCCAGCATTATGACATAATAACAATATGTCATCTTTTAATTAAGCTTTCAATTCATCATAGATAGAAAGAAACGTCTTTTGGGACACCGAATTCTGTGGGAGCAGTTTTGATATCATTGATATTTTTGAAGATTTTATCACTGAGAAAGAGCTGCATCATCCTGAATAAATAGTAATCTGAAGGGGCAAAGGGCCCTGTAAGGAGAGCATGTGAGACAGGACTTACCAGTCCAAATCTCTGATGATGTTCTGAGCTATTTGTGCATTGTCATGTTGCAGGAAGACCCCTTTTCAGTTGATTAGTGCTGAATGTTTTTCAATGAAATCCTGGGGCAAACAGTTTGGTTGTTGACAATAAAGGTCTACAATTGTAGTCTAATTTGGCTTCAGTAACCCAATGTGAATTACCCCAATTCTGTACTACCAAATGGACAACAAGACTAACAAGGTTTTTTGCAAGTGTAAACCTAGTTTGGTTGTCAGAATTGGGTTTAGGCCATGGATAAGCTACTGATTCTTCCACTTGATGTTGACATGAGGAACCTATTTTTTAGCTCCTGTGAAAAATCCAGTGAATAAAAAAAATTCTTTCTCGTGTCTGCTTGTCAATGTATTGCCAATTGTTATGCACTGGGCTTTGTTGTCATCTGACAGATTTGGTGGAACCAAAATTCCTTGTCTGTTGACCTCTCAATCTGTTTAAGATGTTCTTGAACACTAGACCAAAAAGAATTTTCTGACAAGATGGATTGACAGGGATCTGACCTAACCTCTAAACTCTGGAGGTCATTGTCCACCTGTACTAGTCTTCATGCAATAACAATCTGAGATTTCAAAATCACCTTACCTAAATTTTCTGAACCAATGCTGACATTTGCAGACACACTCGAAGGATTTTTATAAATCTCGCTAATGTTTTTGGATGCCTTCATTGCCTTGTTACGTTTATGAAACTTAAAGTATTCAATGTCAAACATGATTCTTGTTAGGATTATGGTCAGTCACTATTTGTGATTAGAAGAAAACTGTTTTTGTTAACAGCAAATTGGTAGACAAGTGGGCTCTCTTGCCTACTAAATAAAATTCACCCCAAAGTAACAAAAGCACATAATTATGAATGTTTGAATTTAAGGTAGCAAAAATGACATTCCTTTCTGGTAGTCTCTACTGACTTTAATTGCACAGTTAAAAACAAAAATGCATCAAAAATTCCAAAATAATTGGGGAAAGTTTTAAAAATATTACACATGTAGTGAAAAAGAGGATGCCCCAGATGCCCCAATTAGGTAGTAGCTTCATGATGAAAAAAAGCTGTATAATTAATTATTATTGATGTATTAACTACTAGAATTAAAAAGTGTACATTAAATTATTATTTTGATATATTCACTACTGGAATTAAAAAGTGTACAATTAAATTACTATTTTGATATATTAACTATTGGAATTAAAAGTGTACAATTAAATTACTATTTTGATATATTAACTACTGGAATTAAAAAGTATACAATTAAATTATTATTTTGATATATTTACTATTGGAATTAAAAAGTGTACAATTAAATTACTATTTTGATATATTAACTACTGGAATTAAAAAGTATACAATTAAATTATTATTTTGATATATTTACTATTGGAATTAAAGCGTACAATTAAATTATTATTTTGATATATTTACAACTGAAATTAAAAAGTATACAATTAAATTATTATTTTGATATATTTACAACTGAAATTAAAACAGTGTACAATTAAATTATTATTTTGATATATTTACTATTGGAATTAAAAAAGTATACAATTAAATTATTATTTTGTTATATTTACAACTGAAATTAAAACAGTGTACAATTAAATTATTATTTTGATATATTTACTATTGGAATTAAAAAAGTATACAATTAAATTATTATTTTGTTATATTTACAACTGAAATTAAAACAGTGTACAATTAAATTATTATTTTGATATATTTACTATTGGAATTAAAAAAGTATACAATTAAATTATTATTTTGTTATATTTACTATTCGAATTAAAAAAGTATACAATTAAATTATTATTTTGTTATATTTACTATTGGAATTAAAAAGTTTACAATTAAATTATTATTTTGTTATATTTACTATTGGAATTAAAAAAGTGTACAATTAAATTATTATTTTGTTATATTTACTATTGGAATTAAAAAGTGTACAATTAAATTATTATTTTGATATATTTACTATTGGAATTAAAAAGTGTACAATTAAATTATTATTTTGATATATTAACTACTAGAATTAAAAAGTGTACAATTAAATTACTATTTTGATATATTAACTATTGGAATTAAAAAGTGTACAATTAAATTATTATTTTGATATATTTACTATTGGAATTAAAAAGTGTACAATTAAATTACTATTTTGATATATTAACTACTGGAATTAAAAAGTATACAATTAAATTATTATTTTATATGCAAAAAACGGCTCGTTTGGGCTGAGAAAATTATTATTATTATTATTTTGATATATTTACTATTGGAATTAAAGCATACAATTAAATTATTATTTTGATATATTTACAACTGAAATTAAAAAGTATACAATTAAATTGTTATTTTGATATATTTACAACTGAAATTAAAACAGTGTACAATTAAATTATTATTTTGATATATTTACTATTGGAATTAAAAAAGTATACAATTAAATTATTATTTTGTTATATTTACTATTGGAATTAAAAAGTTTACAATTAAATTATTATTTTGTTATATTTACTATTGGAATTAAAAAAGTATACAATTAAATTATTATTTTGTTATATTTACTATTGGAATTAAAAAGTTTACAATTAAATTATTATTTTGTTATATTTACTATTGGAATTAAAACATGTACAATTAAATTATTATTTTGATATATTTACTATTGGAATTAAAAAAGTGTACAATTAAATTATTATTTTGATATATTTACTATTGGAATTAAAAAGTGTACAATTAAATTATTATTTTGATATATTTACTATTGGAATTTAAAAGTGTACAATTAAATTATTATTTTGTTATATTTACTATTGGAATTAAAAAAGTGTACAATTAAATTATTATTTTGATATATTTACTATTGGAATTTAAAAGTGTACAATTAAATTATTATTTTGTTATATTTACTATTGGAATTAAAAAGTGTACAATTAAATTATTATTTTGATATATTTACTATTGGAATTAAAAAGTGTACAATTAAATTACTATTTTGATATATTAACTACTGGAATTAAAAAGTATACAATTAAATTATTATTTTTATATGCAAAAACGGCTCGTTTGGGCTGAGAAAATTATTATTATTATTATTTTGATATATTTACTATTGGAATTAAAGCATACAATTAAATTATTATTTTGATATATTTACAACTGAAATTAAAAAGTATACAATTAAATTGTTATTTTGATATATTTACAACTGAAATTAAAACAGTGTACAATTAAATTATTATTTTGATATATTTACTATTGGAATTAAAAAAGTATACAATTAAATTATTATTTTGTTATATTTACTATTGGAATTAAAAAGTTTACAATTAAATTATTATTTTGTTATATTTACTATTGGAATTAAAAAAGTATACAATTAAATTATTATTTTGTTATATTTACTATTGGAATTAAAAAGTTTACAATTAAATTATTATTTTGTTATATTTACTATTGGAATTAAAACATGTACAATTAAATTATTA
Source organism: Tachypleus tridentatus (assembly GCF_004210375.1). NCBI lineage: Eukaryota > Metazoa > Arthropoda > Merostomata > Xiphosura > Limulidae > Tachypleus > Tachypleus tridentatus. The sequence goes on along the minus strand of NC_134828.1, from coordinate 24,297,381 downwards.
TTTTGATATATTTACTATTGGAATTAAAAAAGTGTACAATTAAATTATTATTTTGATATATTTACTATTGGAATTAAAAAGTGTACAATTAAATTATTATTTTGATATATTTACTATTGGAATTTAAAAGTGTACAATTAAATTATTATTTTGTTATATTTACTATTGGAATTAAAAAAGTGTACAATTAAATTATTATTTTGATATATTTACTATTGGAATTTAAAAGTGTACAATTAAATTATTATTTTGTTATATTTACTATTGGAATTAAAAAAGTGTACAATTAAATTATTATTTTGATATATTTACTATTGGAATTAAAAAGTGTACAATTAAATTATTATTTTGATATATTTACTATTGGAATTAAAAAAGTGTACAATTAAATTATTATTTTGTTATATTTACTATTGGAATTAAAAAGTGTACAATTAAATTATTATTTTGATATATTTACTATTGGAATTAAAAATTGTACAATTAAATTATTATTTTGATATATTTACTATTGGAATTAAAAAGTGTACAATTAAATTATTATTTTGTTATATTTACTATTGGAATTAAAAAAGTGTACAATTAAATTATTATTTTGTTATATTTACTATTGGAATTAAAAAGTTTACAATTAAATTACTATTTTAATATATTAACCACTGAAATTAAAAAGTATGCAATTAAATTATTATTTTGTTATATTTACTATTGGAATTAAAAAGTGTACAATTAAATTATTATTTTGATATATTTACTGTTGGAATTTAAAAAGTGTACAATTAAATTAGTATTTTGATATATTTACTACTGGAATTAAAAAAGTGTACAATTAAATTATTATTTTTAATATATTTACTACTGGAATTAAAATGTGTACAATTAAATTATTTTAATGTATTTGCTACTGGAATTACTATTTGGACTTGGCTCTTAAAAGACGTGTTGAAACACTACCTTCAGATTATATATTTTGAATGAAACATTAATCATTTAGATTCTTTGATTGTATTTTACCCAAGGTTGGAGATTACATATTGACACCAGAGATGTGTGTGGAAAGAAAAAGCCTTAATGACCTGATTGGCTCTTTAAATAATGGTCGACTGTATAGCCAAACCCAGGCAATGAGTCGTTACTACAAACAACCAATTTTATTGATTGAGTTTGATCAAACCAAAGCATTTTCTCTGCAGGTGGGTGAAATTAATAAGAATTTGTAACGTTGTGAATAAGGTATACACAGTGTATATGTTTTCCAAACATTTTATTTCACCATCAGTATAATTATCAGAACATAAAATACATTAATACTTAAAATTATACATGTTTTAAAAGGCCTAGCCTCTTCCTTAAAAGGATATGAAACCTGTTACATTAGAAGTATTTGTGTATACTTAGAAGGTGATTATTAATGGACTGCATCTGTCTAGGAAGGTTTTAAATGATGTTTTGAGCCGCTAATGCAGATTTGTGTTACTGATTCTACAACATCTGAAGGCAACCCATTTCAAAGACCAATCACCTTATTTGGAAAATGAAAGTGTCTTAGCTGAAGATGACTTCTACCCTGCAAAAATCTGTATTTGTATCCCTTAGTCCAACTATTCTCACAGTTACGTATGAAAAATGACACATGAACACTATCAATTCCCATTACAATCATAAGCACCTTAGTAAATCAGATCCTCCCTAATTTCTTTTTTCAAGAGAAAACAATTTGAGAGATATCTTCCTCTTCTCATGTGACAACCCTTCCAACACCGGCATCATTCTGACAATCCTTCTATCACAGGCATCATTCTGACAACCTTTCTATCACCGGCATCATTCTGACAACCCTTCTATCACCGGCATCATTCTGACAACCCTTCTATCACAGGCATCATTCTGACAACCCTTCTATCACAGGCATCATTCTGACAACCCTTCTATCACAGGCATCATTCTGACAACCCTTCTATCACCGGCATCATTCTGGCAACCCTTCTATCACCGGCATCATTCTGATAACCCTTCTATCACCGGCATCATTCTGATAACCCTTCTATCACGGGCATCATTCTGACAACCCTTCTATCACGGGCATCATTCTGATAACCCTTCTATCACGGGCATCATTCTGACAACCCTTCTATCACAGGCATCATTCTGACAACCCTGCTATCACGGGCATCATTCTGATAACCCTTCTATCACGGGCATCATTCTGACAACCCTGCTATCACGGGCATCATTCTGACAACCCTGCTATCACGGGCATCATTCTGACAACCCTGCTATCACGGGCATCATTCTGACAACCCTGCTATCACAGGCATCATTCTGATAACCCTTCTATCACGGGCATCATTCTGATAACCCTTCTATCACGGGCATCATTCTGACAACCCTTCTATCACGGGCATCATTCTGACAACCCTGCTATCACGGGCATCATTCTGACAACCCTGCTATCACAGGCATCATTCTGACAACCCTGCTATCACGGGCATCATTCTGACAACCCTGCTATCACAGGCATCATTCTGGTAGCCCTTCTCATCAACCCTTTCTGACAATTTAGAGTCTTTCCCAAGACAGTGAGGCCAGACATGGCCAGGTGGTTAAGGCACTTGACTTGTAATCCAAAGGTCGGGGGTTCAAATCCCTGTTGCACCAAACATGCTCACACTTTCAGCCATGGGGGCGTTACAGTGTGACGATCAATCACACTATTTGTTGGTAAAAGAGTAACCTAAGAGTTGGCTGTGGGTGGTAATGATTAGCTGTCTTCCCGCTAGTGTTACATTGCTAAAGTAGGGAAGGCTAGTGCAGATAACCCATGTGTCACTTTGCACAAAATTCAAACCAAACCTAAAACAGGCAGCCCAAACTGAACACAATATTCTAATGTGGCCTAACCAGTAACCTGTACAACGAAATTACAACCTTTTTAGACTTTTATTCAACATTTTTATAGACATAACTTTAAATCTTATTTGTCTTACCACTAACAACAACACACTGCTAGGATGGCTTTAGAGACTGATCAACCATTACTTCAACATCCCTTTCTTTCATGACACTGGTAAGGTTATTCTCATACAAATTATGATAACCCACATGCAGTATCTTGCATTTTTTATAATTAAAACCCATCTGCAAATTTATTTACCTAACTCAGTAAATGATCTAAATTTTTTTGTAAATTAAAAGCATCCTCTTCACAGCTAGCAACACCCAAGACCTCATTATCATCAGCAAATTTAAGACTGAGGCCCTGAGGTATTTCACCTCTGACAATAGATCGCCCCCACTAGTACAGCGGTATGTCTCCAGATTTACAGTGCTAAAATCAGGGGTTTGATTCCCCTCGGTGGGCTGAGCAGATAGCCCTATGTGGCTTTGTTATAAGAAATGCACACTGACAATAGACCAGTTTGACTGAACTCCATTTATAACAACCCTCTCCTTTCTTCCATCCAGCCACACTTCTCTAATTTGCTAACTTATCCCCCACACCTGTATGGATAATTTTTATTACAGTTTTTTTTTTTTTTTATGTGGCATCTTGTCAAAACCTTTTTGGAAATTAAGATACGTCAAATCAACACTCTTCCTCTCATCTACATAAAGAGTAATCTTTTCAAAGAATGTCAAAAGATTTGTAAGGTAAGAGTTTACCTTGATGAAACCATGCAGACTATCAAATAAAATTGTAAGCTGTGTTAAATTTAAAGCATATATTAACAGACTTTTCATAACTTCTCCCACAACTGATGTAAGACTAATGAGTTGAAAATTAGTGGAACAATTTTTATCATCTCCCTTGAAAAGAGGAGTTACATCAACTACCTTCTAATCCTCTGGTGGTGACGTAGGTGTTGGGAAAAGTACACTTGTTACCCAGTTCATGTCTTCAGAGTATAGCAATTCTTCTCAAGACCTGCCCATTATTGAAGGAGTGCAAAAATAGTATCAAGTGACTCTCATATTTAATTTTTAACCTCCTTTAGGTGAATATTATCTGGTTCAGAAACCTGATTATTCTTTAAAATTTAACCAGCTCAGAATTAATGCAGATATCTTGTCTGATCTTGTTTCTATCTGTGAGCTGTTCAAGGTGTGGAATAATGCTTGAATCTTCATTAGAATAAACCAAAAAAGCAAAATTTAATAACACAGCCATCTCATCATCATCAGATACAAGCTTTCCCTTCTCATCCATCAAGGGTCCTAACCTCATCCTAACTGTTTACTCTTAATGTGTTTAAATAAATCCTTACTGTTCATGTTTACGTTTGATTACATTGAAATTGTTTTCCAGTAGTTCAGTAAGTTTGGAACATGGTAGCTGACTTTAGCTGTTTTGTGAATGTTAGTTTGAATCAAAAGTCCTGATTAAACTAGGAAAGGTATCAAAAACATTTCCATGTAGAAAGAAAAACAGTTTGTGACTATTATGAGGTCTTCTGTGATTGATTATTGTAAAGGAATAATTTCTCTTGAAACTATTATTATAATTCAAGTTTAAAATGTTCCTTTTAACACATACTGAACTTTTATATTGTCATAGAGAAATGTGTCTAATATATAAATTTGTAATTTTTTTTTCATTTTCTAAAAATTTATATTAGAAATTTTATAAACATTTGAATGAAAAAATTAACGTTTTTTTTTAATATTTGAAAATGTTAAACAGGGAAAATATTACCTGTCCACTGAAGTCTCATCTACAAGTGTAGCTTCAAAACTGATTCTGTTAACTATCCATTTTCCTCATTTACGACTCTTGTGGTGCCCTTCTCCCTATGCGAGTGCTGAGATGTTTGAATTATTAAAGGTATGTCTGTAGTTTTAAGTGTTTCAATTATTAAATTTATGTCTGTAGATGAGTATTTGAATTATTAAATTTATGTCTGTAGGTGAGTGTTTTAATTATTAAATGTATGTCTATAGATGAGTGTTTTAATTATTAAATTTATGTCTGTAGATTAGTGTTTTAATTATTAAATGTATGTCTGTAGATGAGTGTTTTAATTATTAAATGTATGTCTGTAGATGAGTGTTTTAATTATTAAATTTATATCTGTAGATTAGTGTTTTAATTATTAAATTTATGTCTGCAGGTGAGTGTTTTAATTATTAAATTTATTTCTGTAGATTAGTGTTTGAATATTAAATTTATGTCTGTAGATGAGTGTTTTATTTATTAAATGTATGTCTATAGACGAGTGTTTTAATTATTAAATTTATGTCTGTAGATTAGTGTTTTAATTATTAAATTTATGTCTGCAGGTGAGTGTTTTAATTATTAAATTTATTTCTGTAGATTAATGTTTAAATATTAAATTTATGTCTATAGATGAGTGTTTTAAGTATTAAAATTATGTCTGTAGGTGACTGTTTGAATTATAAAATTTATGTCTGTAGATGAGTGTTTGAATTATTAAGGGTATGTGTGTAATCTTAAGCATTTGAATTATTCACTGTGAACTGACACAGAGTAGTGTATATAAGTGTGGGAATGATGCTATTGACCTCTGTCATCCTGTTGTTTTTACAAGTGTAAAATTAATGTGTTGAACGATCTTTTATGAGCAGATGGGAAAAGAAGAACCTGATGGTGCTCAAGCTATTGCTGTTACTTCTAAGGAAACAGGGGGAGAGTTGTCTGAAAAGTACATGGCTGGACCACAGGTAGTGTTATTCCATGGTTTGTAAGATTATCACTAGCATGTAGCCCTTGAAAATTAACAGGCCAAGTACTACTGCCCTCACTCTAGCCTCATATTTCCTAGCTAACTGAAATAAATAAGTTTTGCAAAATCAAGCTTGAACAACAAAGGGGTAGAAAGGTGCAGTCGAGGCAATCATGTATTGGTAAATCTTTTTGTGAGCCATTCAAAATTAAGGTCATCCATCAACTGAATTTGTGGCATATTCGTAGAATATGCATTAGTGAAATAAACAGTTAAAGTAACAACTTTTAGTACATAGAAAAGCTAGTGTGTTCTGTTAATGCTACTTTATAATAATGGCTTTTATGTCATGTTGCTTAGCAACAAAAGCAACTAATATTGTTCTATTAGCAACCTAATGTTGTTAGTACGTGTACTGAAAGTATTGAATGAAATGCATAGAAATTAAGCTCGAAAAATATTTGTTGATTCCTTAACTTGGAGTTTGTTGATTAAAGAGGTTAGTTTGTTGTTAAAAATGCTTGTGATATGACAAAAAATAACTTGATTCACAAACAATTTATTATACCAACACTCACTACACTTATAAGGTTTCATGGACTTTTTGCTTCCCCATCACTAAAATCATAATGGGCAGACAGTAATCAAACTATTTGATATGGATAAATGCATCTTGGCTTTTATGATTCTTCCTATTTTGAGAAATCAAATATGACATGACATGACATACACACTGGTACTTGTATGGATTAAATTTCACAAGTTATTGGAAAATATTATTTAGTTTTGATAATGTCTTATCAACCTAACATACACTTGAAAAGAAATTGAAACATGTGGTGGTAACATTTACCTGAAATACTTTAATGGCTTTTTTATCTGTTTCTCTATTTTCAGGACTTTCTGTCTCATCTTCCTGGAATCAACACTAAAAACATCTGGAAAGTAATGACGAAAGTGACCAGTCTTGCCAACTTAATGACCAAATCACAGGATGAACTAACACAGATTCTAGGGAATTCAAACTTGGTGATTAAATTATGGGAAGCTCTTCACCAGCCTATGAAAGCAACTGAGAAAGCACCAGTTAAAAGAACCTTCAGTAAAAATATGACAAAAAAGACAAAATGATTTTAGATTTAAAGCACCAGTTAAAAGAACCTTCAGTAAAAATATGGCAAAAAAGACAAAATGATTTTAGATTTAAAGTACCAGTCAAAAGAACCTTCAGTAAAAATATGGAAAAAAAGACAAAATGATTTTAGATTTAAAGCACCAGTCAAAAGAACCTTCAGTAAAAATATGGCAAAAAAGACAAAATGATTTTAGATTTAAAGCACCAGTCAAAAGAACCTTCAGTAAAAATATGGCAAAAAAGACAAAATGATTTTAGATTTAAAGCACCAGTCAAAAGAACCTTCAGTAAAAATATGGCAAAAAAGACAAAATGATTTTAGATTTAAAGCACTAGTCAAAAGAACCTTCAGTAAAAAATATGGCAAAAAAAGACAAAATGATTTTAGATTTAAAGCACCAGTCAAAAGAACCTTCAGTAAAATATGGCAAAAAAAGACAAAATGATTTTAGATTTAAAGCACCAGTCAAAAAAACCTTCAGTAAAAATATGGCAAAAAAGACAAAATGATTTTAGATTTAAAGAACCAGTCAAAAGAACCTTCACTAAAAATATGGCAAAAAAGACAAAATGATTTTAGATTTAAAGCACCAGTCAAAAGAACCTTCAGTAAAAATATGGAAAAAAAGACAATGATTTTAGTTTTAAAGCACCAGTCAAAAGAACCTTCAGTAAAAATATGGCAAAAAAGACAAAATGATTTTAGATTTAAAGAACCAGTCAAAAAAATCTTTAGTAAAAATATGGCAAAAAAGACAAAATGATTTTAGATTTAAAGCACCAGTCAAAAGAACCTTCAGTAAAAATATGGCAAAAAAGACAAAATGATTTTAGATTTAAAGCACCAGTCAAAAAAATCTTTAGTAAAAATATGGCAAAAAAGACAAAATGATTTTAGATTTAAAGCACCAGTCAAAAAAATCTTTAGTAAAAATATGGCAAAAAAGACAAAATAATTTTAGATTTAAAGCACCAGTTAAAAGAACCTTCAGTAAAAATATGGCAAAAAAGACAAAATGATTTTAGATTTAAAGCACCAGTCAAAAAAATCTTTAGTAAAAATATGGCAAAAAAGACAAAATGATTTTAGATTTAAAGCACCAGTTAAAAGAACCTTCAGTAAAAATATGGCAAAAAAGACAAAATGATTTTAGATTTAAAGCACCACTCAAAAGAACCTTCAGTAAAAAATGGCAAAAAAGACAAAATGATTTTAGATTTAAAGCACCAGTCAAAAGAACCTTCAGTAAAAATATGGCAAAAAAGACAAAATGATTTTAGATTTAAAGCACCAGTCAAAAGAACCTTCAGTAAAAATATGGCAAAAAAGACAAAATGATTTTAGATTTAAAGAACCAGTCAAAAAAACCTTCAGTAAAAATATGGCAAAAAAGACAAAATGATTTTAGATTTAAAGAACCAGTCAAAAGAACCTTCAGTAAAAATATGGCAAAAAAGACAACATGATTTTAGATTTAAAGCACCAGTCAAAAGAACCTTCAGTAAAAATATGGCAAAAAAGACAAAATGATTTTAGATTTAAAGCACCAGTCAAAAAAATCTTTAGTAAAAATATGGCAAAAAAGACAAAATGATTTTAGATTTAAAGCACCAGTCAAAAAAATCTTTAGTAAAAATATGACAAAAAAGACAAAATAATTTTAGATTTAAAAAGCACCAGTCAAAAGAACCTTCAGTAAAAAATGGCAAAAGAGACAAAATGATTTTAGATTTAAAGCACCAGTCAAAAGAACCTTCAGTAAAAATATGGCAAAAAGAAAATGGGCCCAAATAATTTTTCATGTCTTATACTTGCTTCAATGTATATACCGCAGTACCTCTAAGTACAATGTATATGTAATTCTAAATCACGTGTAGAATAGATAATCTCGAAGTGTTATTATGGCAGAAATTAAAAGTTGACAAAACGTGTGAATAAATTTCAGTATGTGTTTTACATGTGAATCATGGGATATAGTTAAACTGTTTCTTGTTTTTCTGACAGTCATGTGAACTTTGGGATGTTGTAACATCTTACTTAGTGGGTGACTGTGGTGACTGTAAACAAACAAGATGTCCATACAGTATATTATGAAATGATTGAAGTGCACTTACAGAACTCTTAAGTGTCATTCCTCACACTGTTTTAAACCCATTTCATACTTTGATATATTATTGCAATTCTTTTCCAGATAACTTTTATTTAAATATCATGTCTTTCATTACCTATCCAGATAACTTTTATCCACATGTCGTGTTCTTCGTTATTTTGCTCAACTTATTTTCATGTAAATGGTCTAATCTGTTTCACTTTTCTTGTATCAGTGATCAGTGTTGTGCATGTATAATATTTTGTTGTGGTTTCAGAATAATATTGTGTCTATTCGGCTCACATGTCTGTTCAGCTCAAGAAATTCAAAGCAACAATGTTTCTGCACCTTCTGTTGCTATTAGAATAATTCACACCTTGTGTATAATACATATTATTTTAGGTCATGACAACAAACTGATTATTAAAGTATTCTGACACAAAGCCAAAGTACTTCCACCCAGCAAACTGCTAAAGAATACAATGTTTGTCTTTTTCATCTAGTACAGATCATAATTTTATCAAATGTTTATTTTTAGATGAGTTTACAACAACATTGATATTTTATTAATAAATTGTGTATATTAATTGTCAGTTAATTATGTGTATTAATTTTCAGTTAATTATTTAGCAGAAACTGTCAAGTGTTCTTTTTTTATCAAAATTTGAACTCCCTCACCACATGCAGAGTTTGCAAACTTTTATGAAAAATTAGTGTTCAAATAACAGTTTGAAAATGTAACATCATAAACTAAGTAGTTGTAGTTTTAAGAATAAAAAGGAAGTTTGTAATATAAGTGTTATATAAATATCAGTATGAAAATAATAGTTTATTTGATCTTGTTCACACATGTATGATGAGAAACAAGTGTTTAAATAGAAAAATAGGGATATAATAGTGATCTTGTTCACACATGAGATACAAGTGCTTAAATAGAAAAATAGGGATATAATAGTGATCTTGTTCACACATGTATGATGAGAAACAAGTGTTTAAATAGAAAAATAGGGATATAATAGTGATGTTGTTCACACACATGATGAGATTCAAGTGTTTAAATAGAAAAATAGGGATATAATAGTGATCTTGTTCACACATGAGATACAAGTGTTTAAATAGAAAAATAGGGATATAATAGTGATCTTGTTCACACATGTATGATGAGAAACAAGTGTTTAAATAGAAAAATAGGGATATAATAGTGATGTTGTTCACACACATGATGAGATTCAAGTGTTTAAATAGAAAAATAGGGATATAATAGTGATCTTGTTCACACATGAGATACAAGTGTTTAAATAGAAAAATAGGGATATAATAGTGATCTTGTTCACACATGTATGATGTGTTTAAATAGAAAAATAGGGATATAATAGTGATGTTGTTCACACACATGATGAGATTCAAGTGGTTGAAAGAAAATGTATTGATTAGTTATTGAAACATTATTTAAACCTTATGTATAAAAATAAACTCGTTGATACAAATAGTGGTTGTTTGATAGTTAATAGATTTTGGTGAGTATAATTTACACTTGCATTCTTACACCAAATTGATAATATATTACCCTAAATCAGAAAAAAAACAAGTTGATCATTTGAAAGTTGTTTATATCGAGCAAAGTCCACGTATTGTATCACATTTCCTTAATTCATTTGCTGTTGTCTGTTTCTTACTTCCTGTAAATAACTGACCACGTCATTCGAAGGAATCAATTATCTTGTGTAAAATACACGGGAAACCTTAATAACTACTGAATGAACGTTGATAGAGTTTGAGTGTAATCCATCTTATGGACCCTGTGACTACCAGTCATGGACCCACAATCAGTAAAAAATATGATCAAGCCAATTATATGAATCCAATCGAGAATTCTGGACTTAAACTACGACACCTGCAACAGTGCATTTCTCCAGTGGAAAAGTATATTAGGGGGGGTAAAAAAACATGCCAGCGTTTGTTGTCTTAATGAGGAACTTCTGTTATCTTGTAGGTATTCCTTTAAGAAGTTCAACATTTTTCATAATACGGTTAAGTTGTGTGAGTAGTTGTCTTAAGAATTCAGAATACTGCTATTTAAACGGATATTTCATAAACATACGTTGTTTCAGAAACGTATTCAATATCCATAACATTGTTATACCAACGTGCACTAACATTCATGGTGTACCAATATACTGTTACAGTAACGTGTGCGGTTATATATTTATTTATATATTTATGTATATGGTTTTTCAATTTATATTTGTCCGTTATCGTCACACTTGTATGTGATAATGCATATTTTTTATATAGTTTATGTGTAACTATTCTTATGTTCCATGTATTGGCCTGTTTCAAAGTAAGATGTCTGTTTTGCTTGGTTTTAAAACAAGAAATTTCGGACGAATTCAAGAGCAGTCAGAATTTTTTAAGTTAATATTTACATACGTTATCAAAGTTTGTTTAAAGGCATCATAATTTCTTTTCGTCGCATACACTTCTGATTTTGGATACTTATTATACCTTAGTTACACAGTCGCTTTTAACACCTTTCTGTGATCCATGTACGTGACTTTATTGAAGAAAAAGCTAGAAGGAACCATATTTTCAAGTAGACAATGAGGCTGTCTGTTCGGCGTCTTTCTATAGTCTTTTTTTTTTTTTTTTTTAACGGATAAACTGCCAGATGTATGTGGAATCCATTTCAGTGACGCGTTTATAAAGCACGTGTGTCACTTATTGCCGTACAGGTTTGGTTTTGTGTTTAAAGTCTATGGCTAACACTGCAGCGTGGTAAAATTTGTATTGAGGTGAAGGAAATCGAGCACTTGGTACGAGCAGAAATTGATTGAAATTTAAAGTTTGTTATCCCTTTCCCAGAACTACCGTGTGCCGGATATTGATTTAAGAAGTACAGGCATAAAAAATAATTTACATAAGAGTTTCTAGCAAAAATATATATATATATATGTATATTTGTTATCAGACGGCGTGCGACTCGTAATCCGAGGGTCGCGGGTTCGCGCCCGCGTCGCGCTAAACATGCTCGCCCTCCCAGCCGTGTGGGTGTATAATGTGACGGTCAATCCCACTATTCGTTGGTAAAAGAGTAGCCCAAGAGTTGGCGGTGGGTGGTGATGACTAGCTGCCTTCCCTCTAGTCTTACACTACTAAATTAGGGACGGCTAGCACAGATAGCCCTCGAGTAGCTTTGTGCGAAATTCCAAAAAAACAAACAAAACAAAGTTATCAGACATTAACCATCTTCCAATTGTAATCAAGCTTGGCACGACCACGTGACTAACGTGTACCCGAGGTTCCGTTGGTGAGTTATAAGAGTGGCAGTGAAATGTCGCCACTTTTTTACTTCAAAATTCTAAATAAACCAATATTTATCATATTAAAAATTTGTGAGCTTATTTAAGCCTGACAAAAAAAAATTTAGACCCACCTCTAAGCCCATGGGGTGAGCACTTTAAAGGAAATAATTTTGAGAGAGACTTCGATACACGTGGAAATATAAAGACGATCCAATCCCACAATTCTTCATCCACATTCGGTCCATATTTTGGACAAGAGATGGTCAAGTCCATGGTAGATCTGTTCCTTCTTCTCTGGAATTTTTATTTTGTTTGCTCAGTGACTGAATCCTGGATAATAACCCTTGTTACGTTATTACATTACTCACAGTATGTTGCATTTTCTTCATTGTACGTAGGTTTAATTAACATGCCATGTCCAATTCATGGGGTAATATTAATTCGTATATTTTTTATTAGCTTCGCTTATGCGTAATTGGACTATTAGAACCTATTCACAATATACTGTTCCACTTAGTAGTCAGTCAGACACGTAAATAATTCTATTTTAACATACAAAACCATTTTAAACAAGAGCTACATTAGTATCCAAGATTCACTGTAAGGTTCTTAATTGTGATGTTTAGAGAGTGGAGGTTCTTTGGGTTTGGTCATCATGTATCATGTAACTCTTTAGTTTACTCATCAGTTTATTGATATTTCACTCATAACATTGAAGTTAGTTATCCAGGAGTCTGTCTGGTAGTGTTAGCATGTCTGAATAGTCGTGTAGAAATACAGAATTTGTTGATAGTGGGATTCTATATAGTTGCATCAAAATATAGTTTTGTATTTACTGTAGTTTGTTGATGTATGTTTTAATACCTTTATCCATGTTATACAGACATATTATAAGACTGTTCCTATGTACGTTGTGCAAATTTTTAATATTTTTTCTGTTGAAACTCCTTGGTTGTTGCCAGTCAAACTCCTAAGGTAATTCGTATTCGCTCTTTTTCAGACACTGGATTTTATGTTATTAACGTGTGGTGTCCACTAATGTGTCCATTTTAATGTTGAGTTGAATGTAATCCCTCAGACTTCAGCTGATGTTGCTACCTGTAAGAGATTTCATTCTAGATACAATTCTGGTATTAACTTATTTGTTTTGTACAATTTTCTAAATGACATGACTTGTGTTTGTTTGTTTTTGAATTTCGCGCCAAGTTACACGAGGGCTATCCACGCTAGCCGGCCCTAATTTAGCAGTGTAAGACTAGAGGGAAGGCAGCTAGTCAACACCACCCACGGCCAACTCTTGGGCTACTCTTTTTACCAACGAACGAGTCGAACGTCTTAACCCACGTGGCCATGCCGAGCCCATGACTTGTGTTTTGCGCAAATTTATTTTAATTCTCCACTTACTGCAGTACAATTCTGTTTCGTTTAGTAGTGACTGTATGTTGCTGTTTTTGAGTTTGGGGCGCTCTTCCAGATTGCAACGTCATCTGCGAAGTGTGAGTAAAAAGAGCAGTTTGGATCTGTGAGAGGTATGTCACTGACGTGCATGATAATCAGTGTCGGGGCTATGTACTCTTCCTTGAGGGACACTCCAGAGTGTGTCTCCCGCTGGTACAGTGGTAAGTCCACGTATTAACAACGCAAACATCAGGAGTTCAATCCCCTCGGTGGACTTAGCAGATAGTCCAATGTGGCTTTGCTACAATAAAATACATTCCTCGGGAGTGCAGCACTCGGAGTAGATGCACTCAACTGCATACGATTGAAGTAAATATTTAAACTTTCAGTTGCATCGTCGCTTTTCATTGGCTCCATCATCCCTACGTAAGTATTCCCTTTGGTTTTCACAAAGACGAGTCGTGTGATCGTGTGCAAAGCTGAAACCAATTTCTACAGGGTGTTCGGAAAGTCACTGTGCAGTTCTGTAATCATATTTTATTCAGTCTATTTCAAGCCAGCAACTGATAGCGGTGTTCAGAAACAAAATAAGAAGGATTCAGGCCTGTATTGATGCCAACGGGGGTCATTTTCAACATTGTTTATAATTGTCATTCATATTTACCTCCTGTATTCTATATTGAAACACGCCTGTTAATAAATATATAAGTGCACAGTGACTTTCCGAACACCCTGTATGTTAAAAATTTACCATAAGAGCAGTCGTGGCTAAACTTCGTACATCTAATCCTATATATTATGGAATAAAAACTACCGTGAGCTGGTGGTTAGATCATTTAACTCGAAATCTACGGGCCACGAGTTTGAATCCCGTCCAACTGAACACCCTCGTTCTTTTAGCCGTGGAATCATTTTAAGCTACACCCAATCCAACGATTTGTCGGTAAAGAATTAGCAGTGGGTGTTGTTGATTAGTTGTCTTCGTTCGTGTCTGTCACTTTAAAATTAGAACGGCTAACGCAAATAGGCTTAACTAACTTTGCGCGAAATTCAACAAATAGAGAGACATTAAAAATGGAAGGTAATGTAATACTTCTGATGAATTAATAAACAATTGTACTCGAATAACTACAGTCTATGTAGTAGTGGTGGTGTTCATTTTTTACCCTAATTCTTTAATAGGAAGCCATAAATTGATGTGTTAGTCTAAATCTTACTGTTATTTGTTTTGTTTAGAAGCTATTTTTGTTTGTTTGAAGTTAAGCACAAAGCTACACAGTGGGTTGTCCATCACGGCTATCGAAACCCGGTTTTAAGCGTTGTAAGTCCGCAGACATACCGCTAAGCCACTGTTGGATGTTGAGAAGCACCAGGCTGAGTCGAAGCTTACGACAACACTAAGGCCCGGCATGGCCAGGTGGTTAAGGCACTCGACTCGTAATCCGAGGGTCGCGAGTTCGAATCCCCGTCGCACCAAACATGCTCGCCCTTTTAGACGTGGGGGCGTTATAAAGTGACGGTCAATCTCACTATTCATTGATAAAAGAGTAAACCAAGAGTTGGCGGTGGGTGGTGATGACTAGCTGCCTTTCCTCTAGTCTTACATTGCTAAATTAGGAACGGCTAGCGCAGATAGCCATCATAAAGCTTTGCGCGAAATTCTAAAACAAAACGACAACACTAAATTTGTTTGGCATGTCTGTAATTAGGTATCAGGTTGGCCTAACAAATTTTCTCTTACTTAATCATAGTTCGTATATATATGGACTGGTAAAACATGGTTTACGTAAGCTTATTGAGCTCTGGAGGCAGCGACGAAACTACAAAAAAAAGGGGTTCCTCCGCATAAAAAGTAACTGACTCCCCTATGTTTATCTCCCTATAGTTATCGTTGAAATTCAAGCCCACTTTTGTCTTCCCCTCCCCTGTTTGAGGACAAGAAAGCGCTGCCACAAATCGACCTAAACATTACTTTTCCCTTTGTGAGTAAAATAATTAAATTAAGTGTAACAGAAAACCGTGTTTCCTTGTTTATTGTGTGTAACATTACGAACGACGAACGGAGAGACCTCCCTTGTTATGATTCTAAACACTGTAGTTCCGGCCCTGTTCACAAGTGTCTTGTACTAGCTTTGCCCGTGCCTCAGAAGTGTTAATTCTATGTACTTTAGAAGTGGGCTCATACGGGTTCGGACTGAGCATCATCAAGCGAGTGTGTCCTCAGACAAAAAGAAAAAAAAATTGAATTTATATGGTTCACAAGTGAATATTTCTTGGGTGGGGTCAGGCAGAGCCACCCGCAGCTACCCCCCTTATATATAGGTTACTGCTGAGCTACCCCATTTATGTGTAGGTTACTGCTGTAAAAGAGACTTATGAATTATTTCCTTTACGATGTTTACAGTTGCAAACAAATCGGTAAAGCATGACCTAGGGGACTAATAAGTAGGCCTGACAAGTCCATTATTACTCGCCATAGTTCTGTTTACAAACGTAATGGTAACATTTGTTTGTTTGTTATATTTCACGCAAAATGACTTGAGTTCTGTCTTCCCAGCCGCCCTTAATTTATAAGGGACAAAAGAAGACAGCTACTCAACCCCCGCCAAATCTTGGGCTATTCCTTTACTAGCAAAAGGTGAAACTAACCGCTACATGACTGTAAAGGCGACCATGTTTAGCGATGGTAGTCGAACATGCTACTCACAGATTGCGTGTCAAACTCTCAAACCAATAGGTCATGCGAGGATCTGCTAATAAAATAACGACTGTAAAAAAGAGGAAACTGGTCTGACAAATATAATATTACGGTTTAAACGCCGAAAGATGGCGTGGTAAACACTGGAACCAATGTTAAACCCGGTGCTACTTTGTTACGCGGTTTATTTAGATAAGGCCGAAAAACAAAAATTCAACTATTACTTTGTCGTGTACACAGTTCCAGTTGATAACACAATGGCAGCTAGACAGACTATGAATCACTTGGTATTGCAGAATACACAATTGGTATAAACAATTCCTTCCGTTCTAAAAATTCGACCTGCTTGAATTAGAATGGAAAGGGCATGATTACAAAAGTTTAGACCAAAATCAGACCCAGTTTCAAGTATTTCTATCTGTAAAATCTCGAAGCGCAGTACATGATTGTACTATTTATTTTCTTATTACTTTTCCAGAACTAATTGGTATATTATCCTTCAAAAAACTTGTTTTATTCTTTATTCAATCTTAACGTTTTCTTCAGTTTACTGTTATTTGTTCTTCTGGTGAGTCAATAAGTTTAAGATGTCACATTTTCGTCGCAATTCGTGAGGCTTAGCATTGCATAACGGTTAGCGCCGCTCGACTTGCAGATGCGATTCGCGGGTTCGAGTCTCATCACTGAACATGTTCGCCTTTACAGTCACGGAAGTATTATAAAGTGACGATCATTATAACTACTAATCGTTGGTAAAATACTATCCCAAGAGTAGGTGACGAATGGCGCTGACAAGCTGCTTTTTAAATCAGGGGCGGCCAGTGCAAATAGCCCTCCTGTATCCTGTGTGAAATTCAAAACAAATCTGCCCGGCATATCCCGGTGGTTAAGGCGCTCTGCTTGTAATCCGAGGGCGCGGGCTCAGATTTCCCTCACACCAAATATGCTCGGCCCTTCCCCCGTAGGGGAGTTATAATGTTACGGTCAATCCCACTATTCGTTGGTAAAAGAGTAGTCCAAGAGTTGGCGGTGGGTGGTGACGACTAGCTGCCTTCCCTAATTTAGCAGTGTAAGACTAGCGCAGATAGCTCTCGTGTTGCTTTGCGCGAAGTTCATAAACAAACAAACAAACCAAAGCTCATCTCATTTAACAAACAAACAAACAAACCAAAGCCCATCTCATTTATTAATGACCAATGCATTTCAGTTTTCTACCTCTACCTAACATTGACCTGTGGATTATTTTTAAAAGCAGTATGTGTAAAACAACATTAATTATTATATAATGAGAATGACATCATCAATAGTTGAATACTATATTTTCATGATGTTGTCGTATCCATCGTGTTTTGAGGGGTTGAGTTATTTATTTATGCAGTGTTTTCACTTTCGTTTCAGTAAAGCCACAGTGGGCTATTCACTCTGTCTACTGCAGGGAGTCGATCTCCAGATCTTAAGCATTATAAGTTACTAAACTTACCGCTCTTTCACCAAGGGAGATTTCTCTATGCTCAAACTCGATTCTTTCACAGTCCACACGCGGTGAACTTTCAAAGGCGAATGTCGACAATGTTGAACTTTTGGAACCAGAGATTAGGTGAACTTCAAAAACGTTTTGACGATACGTCGATGTCTAGAACTATGAGCGGTTTAAACCTTAGAAAACTTCTGAACATTCAAGTTTTAACCACTTGTCGGTGTCTAGAACTATGAGTGGTTTAAACCTTAAAAGACTTCTGAACATTCAAGTTTTCACGACTTGTTGATGTCTACAACTATGAGTGATTTAAACCTTAGAAAACTTCTGAACATTCAAGTTTTAACCACTTGTCGGTGTCTAGAACTATGAGTGGTTTAAACCTTAAAAGACTTCTGAACATTCAAGTTTTAACGACTTGTCGACGTCTAGAACTATGAGTGGTTTAAACCTTAGAAGACTTCTGAACATTCAAGTTTTAACGACTTGTCGATGTCTAGAACTATGAGTGGTTTAAAACTTAGAAGACTTCTGAACATTCAAGTTTTAACGACTTGTTGATGTCTAGAACCATGAGTGGTTTAAACCTTAGAAGACTTCTGAACATTCAAGTTTTAACGACTTGTCAATGTCTAGAACTATGAGTGGTTTAAACCTTAGAAGACTTCTAAACATTCAAGTTTTAACGACTTGTTGATGTCTAGAACTATGAGTGGTTTAAACCTTAGAAGACTTCTGAACATTCAAGTTTTAACGACTTGTTGATGTCTAGAACCATGAGTGGTTTAAACCTTAGAAGACTTCTGAACATTCAAGTTTTAACGACTTGTCAATGTCTAGAACTATGAGTGGTTTAAACCTTAGAAGACTTCTAAACATTCAAGTTTTAACGACTTGTTGATGTCTAGAACTATGAGTGGTTTAAACCTTAGAAGACTTCTGAACATTCAAGTTTTAAGCACTTGTCGGTGTCTAGAACTATGAGTGGTTTAAACCTTAGAAAACTTCTGAACATTCAAGTTTTAACGACTTGTCGGTGTCTAGAACTATGAATGGTTTAAATCTTAGAAGACTTCTGAACATTCAAGTTTTAACGACTTGTCGGTGTCTAGAACTATGAGTGGTTTAAACCTTAGAAAACTTCTGAACATTCAAGTTTTAACGACTTGTCGGTGTCTAGAACTATGAGTGGTTTAAAACTTAGAAGACTTCTGAACATTCAAGTTTTAACCACTTGTCGGTGTCTAGAACTATGAGTGGTTTAAACCTTAGAAGACTTCTGAACATTCAAGTTTTAACGACTTGTCGGTGTCTAGAACTATGAGTGGTTTAAAACTTAGAAGACTTCTAAACATTCAAGTTTTAACGACTTGTTGATGTCTAGAACTATGAGTGGTTTAAACCTTAGAAGACTTCTGAACATTCAAGTTTTAACCACTTGTCGGTGTCTAGAACTATGAGTGGTTTAAACCTTAGAAGACTTCTAAACATTCAAGTTTTAACGACTTGTTGATGACTAGAACTATGAGTAGTTTAAACCTTAGAAGACTTCTGAACATTCAAGTTTTAACCACTTGTCGGTGTCTAGAACTATGAGTGGTTTAAACCTTAGAAGACTTCTGAACATTCAAGTTTTAACCACTTGTCGGTGTCTAGAACTATGAGTGGTTTAAACCTTAGAAGACTTCTGAACATTCAAGTTTTAACCACTTGTCGGTGTCTAGAACTATGAGTGGTTTAAACCTTAGAAGACTTCTGAACATTCAAGTTTTAACCACTTGTCGGTGTCTAGAACTATGAGTGGTTTAAACCTTAGAAGACTTCTAAACATTTAAGTTTTAACGACTTGTCGATGTCTAGAACTATTAGTGGTTTAAACCTTAGAAGACTTCTGAACATTCAAGTTTTAACGACTTGTCGGTGTCTTGAAGTAGGAGTTGGTTTTAACCTTAGAATATTCTGAACATTCAATTTTTTAACGATACCTGGATGTCTAAAACTAGGAGATTGTTTTCACCTTAGAGAACTTCTGAACATCCAGGTTTGACGTTGCTGACTGCCAAAACGAAGAGTTGGCTTGATGAGGTACAGCCGTTATATCACAATACAGCTATGCCTCCATCTTGCCAATTCTGAGTTCTGAATTCTGGTCCATCAGAAATGACTAAAATGATTTAAAGTTGGTATTTTTTTAGAATTTAACGTTAAAATACACCCTTCGCTGTTGTATTTACGTTCATTTTCTTGAGTTTGTTGAAAAAATTAAATTATATGGTTTTAGTTCACACACACACACACATGTATGTAAATAAGTATTCGTAAGTTGTTAGACCGGGGGCAGCCTGATGGTTGACGTGCTCAACTAAGAATCTGAAAGCCTGTGGTTCGAGTACCGTTGCCCAAAAATCAAACTTCTCATTTTAGGGCTGTGGGTGCATTGTAAGAGCGACGATTAAATCTTACTGTTCGATTACAGTAGCTCAAGAGTTAGCGGTGGGTGTTGTTCACTAGATGCTTTCTTTTGTCTGTCAATTCAAAACCATGGATGATAAACGCAGCGGAAGATATCCCTTGTGTATCTTTGAGTGAATGTCCGAAACAGTCTAACAAGCAACCGTAAACTTCAAAGAACGACAACATTTGTAACTAGATGTTTTATGTACTTTTTAAGTGGTTAAGATTGCATTTTAAGATGAAGTGAGATTTTGCGTCACCTGGGCTTCCTATCGGACCCGAGACTTCTCTCACATCAAATGACGTCACTACCAGAATGCTAGTAAGGCGCTATTATAACAAGTGAAATCCTTTGTTATACTGAATAGTGGTGACTGGTGAAAACTCCAACCTTTACTGGAGTTAGGATTTGGTTATCATCGTTGTGAGAAAAAAATAAAATTCTGTTCACAATTTTCCATTTATATGCGGGAGATGATGGAAGGGGGGGAGGTCTAATTAAACCTTACACGTATAAAATACTAACATATATTTTTATAAGATTATACATATACAATAATCGAATAAATATTCGAATACAAACCGGAGTACAGTCCATCCTTCCTCACAATTTTCGGTATAAATCGACACTCCTGACAAAACAAAAGAGGTTTGGGGTAGTTTGAAAAGTACTGATAAATATTCATATATTTGGAATTTTTTCTATCTTAACCAGCGTTAGGTCAATGACGTCCATTAATTAATAAATAAATACTCTTGAAATTAATTCCTTTTCTCTTAGATATAAGTTTCACTTCTGAATCACAAACTCCTCTTTAGCTTTTCCAAAAGGTCTGATTATTTCCAATTCTGTTACAGCCAATAAGAAATAGAAACATTTATTAGAGAGTGTGCTATTTTATACAGCGTTCTCTTACACCTGTTCGATACGATAAATATACAAAACTCGTTCTTTGGTTAAAGATCTAACTTACAAAAAATGTCGTAGGTTTATAAAACAAGCAACACAAACTGCACCAACCTTGCATGTGTTTCTTCTTTCCTAGATTAAAACCCTTACAAAAGGGTGGTGAAAGAAATACCTTGTGACACTGCACAGTTTCTCACACAATGTACCACAGAACGTGCAAGCGAACGCAGCGCCACTGAAGATAAAGGGAGCACCCGTATTATACGAGTAGTTTCTACAATGTTTGCGGACCACATTTGTTGAATTTCTCTGTTTAATTAAGAATTACTAAATCGCATGGAGAGGGGCTGGTGTCCCTAACATCGTACCTGTCCGTCCGGTTTCGTTATTTACGCAGCTGACACCAACAGCCAATGCCATTTTGCAGGTGCACTGGTCGCTTTCTCTTCGCGTTACGCTGCCCGCTGTCAACACGTGTAGCCACCCTTCGTTTAGTTGCATGTCACTGTCATAGAAGATTCGAATAAGAGATCCTAGATTATCAAATTATTGTGATAAACGCAAAAGATAAAATTGATAAACAGAAACGATTTGTTAAAATACTTAAAAGTCAGGTTTTATAGGGAGAAAAATCACATGATGAAATTGAACAGGAAATAGAATGTTTTGGGGTGGTAAAGAAATAACTAGAAATTTATCTGCATTCGGAGAAAAGATGATAATTGGGTTAGGTTTGGTTTGAATTTCGCGCAAAGCTACACGACGTAACAGTGTAAGACTAGAGAGAAGACAACTAGTCATCACCACCCACCGCCAACTCTTGGGCTACTCTTTTACTAACGAATAGCGGGATTGACCGTCATATTATAACGCCCCCACGGCTGAAATGGCGAGCATGTTTTGGGGGTTCGATTCCCCTCAGTGGACACAATAGATAGCTCAGTGTGGCTTTGGTATATAAAAAGCACACTCACACGTGGGAGAGAGAGTATATAGATTAGTGTAAAAGTGTTAGAAAATTATCTATATAATATGGGAGAGATTAGTGTAAAAGTGTTAGAAAATTATCTATATAATATGGGAGAGAGAGTATGTGGATAATAAAAAAAGTGTTAGAAAATTATCTATATAATATGGGAGAGAGAGTATGTGGATAAGTAAAAAAAGTGTTAGAAAATTATCTATATAATATGGGAGAGAGAGTATGTGGATAAGTAAAAAAAGTGTTAGAAAATGATCTATTTATCATCGGTTTATATCAAGATACTTCTGATAAATTACTACGTGCAGTAATGGTTAGGGTGCTTAAAATTGGGTCAAAAGATTCATGTTTTCGGGCCCGTTAAAACAAAAACGCGCTCCGCGCTTTTAAATCATTCGTGTGCCATACGGGTGACAGCGATATCCATTATTCGGTCCGATTAGATCAGCCAAAAAGTTGGCAGACGGTACCGTCGACTCTGTCTAACTTGTCCATCTGTTCAAACTTGTGGATGGGTTTGTGTAACTGAGCACAGAAATTCTGAAACAACAAACAAAGTGTTCATGTTTGTCCATAAAACTATTATCTAATTATTCAAGTACAACCAATATCACAAACATTTTTGTATTGTAGAGTATGTATAGAAACCAGAGTTTCTACACCAGTACTTGTAAGTACAGAAAATCCACTCCTTTCCTTTTTTTTGTTTGTTTTTGTAATTTCGCACAAAGCTACTCGAGGGCTATCTGTGCTAGCCGTCCCTAATTTAGCAGTGTAAGACTAGAGGGAAGGCAGCTAGTCATCACCACCCACCGCCAACTCTTGGGCTACTCTTTTACCAACGAATAGTGGGATTGACCGTTACATTATAACGCCTCCACGGCTGGGAGGGCGAGCATGTTTGGCGCGACTCGGGCGTGAACCCGCGATCCTCAGATTACGAAGCGCACGCCTTAACGCGCTAGGCCATGCCGGGCCCCACTCCTTTCCTAATAACAGTGCTTTAATAGATTTGTTTTCGTATTGATTGCCCATTCAAACAACTTCATTGCTTATATTAATATATCCACAAACATTTCTTTCTGGAATGGTACAAACCTTTCTTCTTGCCCCATTTCAATGAAATGAACATAGTTTCCAAGATTTTATTATAGGTTGTTGGACCACCTGCCACTAAAGACATTCCAGGAATTTTGGAAAGACAAAACTAATATTTCACGATGACGAGAAACCCGCTTGAAATAAAAAATGTATCATAAAGACGGCTGGTACTGGAATTAAAATAAAGTACAGAACAACGTTGTTAACCTTGAAGATGACCTAAGAAGGTTGAAACGTAGTTCTGTACTTTATTTTAAATGAAGTTTTAATACCTATACCAACTGTCTTTAGAATGCAAAACTAAAACTTAGTTTCATCAAACTAGGGATATAATCTTTTTTTGTTTGTTTTGTTTTTTGAATTTCGCGCAAAGCTACACGAGGACTATCTGCGCTAGTCGTCCCTAATTTAGCATTGTAAGACTAGAGGAAAGGCAGCTAGTCATCACCACCCACTGCCAACTCTTGGGCTACTCTTTTACCAACGAATAGTGGGATTGACCGTCACATTATAACGCCCCCACGGCTGAAAGGGAGAGCATGTTTGGCGCGACGAAGATGCGAACCCGCGACCCTCAGATTACGAGTAGCACGCCTTAACGCGCTTGGCCATGCCGGGCCCAAATTACACTGAAAGGAAGAACAGTGTAGATTTTATTCAGTCATTTGTAAACCTCATATGAAATATAATTGAAAGTTTTGTGGAGAATGAAAAGAAATAAAACAAAGTCAATAAATAAACGAAAAATATACTTGAAAATATAAAACCTCAGTCGTAAAAGAAATTATCCAACACGGGGGCAGAAATCGTAGAATGTGGTATTGTGTCCTGTTTTGTATTTGTATATTTCTTTCTCTACAAAATTGGCCCGGCATGGCCAGGTGGGTTAAGTCGTTCGACTTGTAATATGAGGGTCGCGGGTTCGAATCCCAGTCGCACCAAACATGCTCTCGCCCTTTCAGCCGTGGGGGCGTTGTAATTTGACGGTGAATTCCACTATTCGTTGGTAAAAGAGTAGCCCAAGAGTTGGCAGTGGGTGGTGATGACTAGCTGCCTTCCCTCTAGTCTTACACTGCTAAATTAGGGACGGCTAGCACAGATAGCCCTCGAGTTGCTTTGTGCAAAATTCAAAAAACAACAAACAAACAACATCTCTACAAAATTAAATTGAATTATTTGAATATCCATGCATATATAGACAGATATATGATTGTTTTGGATTGGAAGAACTTTGAGAAAGTGAAAGAGAATATTTCTTGACGTTCCTGAACGAAGAATTGTGTGAGCTGCAATATCATTTTAATCATACCATCTGTTAGTTGCAAGGAGGGATATGTGAAAAGAAAGAAATATGGCTTTAACACTAAATACATTTGTAATAATCATGGGGTTTTGGTGCCCTCTCCCCATTCATTATTCTCAGTCTTTATATAAAGAGATAACGTTTTGGTTATTAGTAAAACATTCAATTCAGTTATTTGTCCAGTTCCCCTCCCCTATGGATCAGCGTTACTTTTATGCATTTACATCACTAAAATCTGAGAAGATGGGGCACAATTTACTGCGATGGACAAAGCATGTTACGTGGACATGCATTAAGACAAGCAAACAAACCAACTTACATCATTTTGGCTAGGCAGCTTAACGTTAGCAAAACGTTCAGTTAAGTCCATAACTTTTTCATGGATGTTTTCTGTGGTGCTTAACAGTGTGGACTAAATTTAGAATACTTTTTAAAGGAACTAGCTTCTGGTAGACCACATGAATAGAAAACCAGTTTATGTAATTTCCGCTGTATGTGTATGGGTTAGATGTCGTTCGTGTGAAATACTTTCGAAATAAAAACAAATTTGAAATCGAAGCCAGTCGTCACATGATGACAACGATATTGTATAGCAATAACACTAGAAAGTTCGAGCAAACAAAAACCAGGCAAGATGGTTCAGAATTGATCCAATATACAGTCTAAGTTCCTTGGATAAAGTTCTTTCTAACGATACAGAATTTGTAACGCTTGATCGCGAAATTCGCGAAAAAACGTTCCGGACAGACAAATTCACGTGTGTGTGGTATGACACAAATATTCAGAGCATCAATGGGATCTCACATTTCTAAAGCTACACGGTTTCTACAAGTGTGGTGAGTTGAATGACTATTATATGGCAAAATGTCGTAATCCTGAAGCGGATTACTCGACAGGCCTTATTAGATAATCTTAAGGAACCACAAATCTGTCACGTTCGATTTCGCCTTAAAAGAAAAATATATGTAATTAACAAACAAACAAACACTCTACAAAACAAAGAAAACCTAATTAATTACTTGCATCATCCTATATACAGAAAATATTAGCATAGCTCTATCAGTTTGTTTGTTTATTTCGAATTTTCTCGCAAAGCTATACGAGGGCTATCTGTGCTAGATGTCCCTAATTTAGCAGTGTAAGACTAAAGTGAAAACAACTAGTCATCACAACCCTCCGTTAACTCTTGGGCTACGCCTTTACAAAGGAATAGTGAGATTGATCGTCACATTATAATGCCCTCACGGCTGAAGGGGCGAGCACGTTTGGTGTGATATGAGCTCACGACAATCAGAGTCAAATGCCCTAAACACCTGACCATGCTAGGCCTACTTTTATAAGAAATTTCGAAAATACTAGCACATAACATTTAGACTTATTTTTATCCATGAAATAAAAAAACAAAACACTGGTAAAGATGATTATATAACGAAGCCACCTCGCGAGGAAACATTTACAAAATACTGTGTAATGGTCGCCAAACCTTTTAAATAGGTGACACAGGACATAATTTGAAGATAAGGTTAAAAGAGCGTCCTTCTTTCCAATTCCATTGTTGTTGTTTTGAATTAAGCACAAAGCTACACAATGGGCTATCTGTGCTCTGCCCACCACGGGTATCTAAACCCGGTTTTTAGCGTTGTAAGTCCGCAGATATACCGCTGAGCCACTAGGGGGACCCCATATGTGGCATTAAGAAAACATGTTTTAATACAATGACACAATACTAAGACATGAGCCTGTTACTAAGAGAAGAAAAATAAGAGAAACTTTATTAAATAAAATCAAATAATCCAACAGTTAAAAAGTATCAAGGTACAAACTAATCCTACTATTATGCAAATATTTTGCATAAAATGTTCCATATAATTCACATCTATGTTGTTTGTTTAGTCACACTTAAATATTCTGTAATATTCTTGCAGAATAATATCTGTTTGTTTGTTTTTTTAACTTGGCGCAAAGCTACACGCGGGTTATCTGCACTAGCCGTCCCTAATTGAGCAGTATAAGACTAGAGGGAAGGTAAGTAGTCATCTCCACCCACCGCCAAATCTTGGGCTACTGTTTTACAAACGAATAGTGGGATTAACCGTTATATTATAACGCCACCACGGCAGAAAGGGCGAGCATATTTGGTGCGACGGGGATTCGAACCCGCGATCCTCAGATTACGAGTCGAGCGCCTTAACCCACATGGCCATGCCGGGCCGATTGATATTTACGTGAATAAGTAGCTACAGTTCTAGAATTTAAATATATTGTTGGATTTTCAATGCTAATTTAAATATATTGTTGGATTTTCAATGTTAATTTAAATATATTGTTGGATTTTCAATGTCAATTTAAATATATTGTTGGATTTTCAATGTTAATTTAAATATATTGTTGGATTTTCAATGTTAATTTAAATACTATAACGTTCTTTTATGTAAAAAACTTGTATAGTTGATAAAGATGGCACCATTGATCAAAACATTTTTCCTATTCTGAAAACTATTCTTACCTCCTGTAAAAGCTGTAAATTGTACCAAACTGTCAAATAAACAATACGTGACTATTAAAACCATAGGATATTTAATGCCATACTCTACGTATACAAAATACATCTTCGCACTTCTGTTTATAAGTATTTTAATAAATGTTTGTATTATTTTATATGAATAAACACGCATTACAACTAAGAAAAAAAATGTCCATAAACGTGTATCGAAAAGATAATAAGTGTAGAAGTAAAACAGACAGGTTCGTTTGACCTATTAATTGGATAATTAGAAAATCAGACTCATTTATCAAAATAATGAGAAATACTTATCTTTGAAGAGTGTGAGTCTCAACGCTGTCTTGTCTGAATTGCCGTGTATAGACTAAAATATATAAAGTAGGAATTTGTCATTCACGTGAAATATTTGTAAGCAATTGTGTCGCCATCTCTTAGTGTTATTTAAAAAGAACAATTAATTGCTAAAGTTGTCACTACTTGTAAACCACAGCACATAGAAAAGAGAAAGAGAGAAAAATACATTTGATAATTACCATTGCAACTCATTTGTTTCCATATATTATTCCGCAGTTCTATTGTTACAATTTGGTTGATTTTCTAATGTTAAAAGTAATTCAGTATTACTCTTAAAATAAAATCTGCAATAATTGCTTTCATTGTAAGATAATATAAAGTTAAGTGAATGATGTTTCCGTTAATACTTTACCAGTAAAACCACTACACATCTTAGGCCTAATTTAGGTTACACTCAAGTGATATGAGTTTTGTATATTTAAAAACCCTTTATATTCTACTAGTAAAACCATTACACATCTTAGGCCTAATTTAGGTTACACTCAAGTGATATAAGTTTTGTATATTTAAAAACCCTTTATATTCTACTAGTAAAACCATTACACATCTTAGGCCTAATTCAGGTGACACTTCTTCATTACAGAATTCATTTGGTTGATGACAGCTTAAAACAGAAACTCGTCGTGCTATATTTGTTTGTACGAAGATCGTAGGCTGTTAATGTTTTTATTGAATGTAATTTTTACAGAATGTCTCCATTGCCTTGGTAAAAGACTAAAATTAAGTTTTGTTTTTAGATCATTCAGCAAGTCTCACCACATAAACTCCGAAAACAAAACCCAATAAAAAACAACTTCCTCATGTTAACAGCTATATCAACTAAAGTTCAAAGGTCAAATAATAAAATGAGGTATTTAAGTAATAGAACATGGATCAATTAACAATGTTTCTGTTTTTGACGACTTCTAGGCCCGGCATGACCAGGTGGTTAGGGCGCTCGACTCGCAACCTGAGGCTCGCGGGTTCAAATCCCAGTCACACTAAACATGCTCGTCCTTTCATCCGTGAGTTTGTTGTAATGTTACAGTCAATCCCATTATTCGTTGGTAAAAGAGTAGCCCAAGAGTTGGTGGTGGGGGATGAAGACAAGTTGCCTTCCATCTTGTCTCCCACTGCTAAATTAGGGACGGCTAGCGCAGATAGCCCTCGAGTAGCTTTGCGCGAAATTCAAAAAACAAACAAATTATTTTCTTGTTGCACAAACCTATTTAAGAGCTATCTGCGCTAAACATCTTTAAATTTCAACTGTAACAGGTCAACGACACTCGCCACAAACTCTTGGGCTAACCTTGTCTGGCAGTATGTATTTGATTTGACCCCCGCATCCAGTGCCACAAATTGCTGAGTGATATATATATAGTGTGTGTGTGTGGTAACGAAACGTAAATTATGGACCCTCAGATCTACAGCCTCGCAGGCTAACCACATGGCCACTTCTCAACTAGTCTTCATTTTGTCAGATGAATAAAAGTACGATCAGGATTGCTATTTATGCTGATTTTTGAACCAAGCAAGAAGTTATATAGACTGTCATGGAAGGTTATTGAGATCATGGCTGAAAATATAGCCAGCAAAGATACACGAGGGATATCTGCGCTAGTCATTCCTAATTTAGCAGTGTTGTTGTTGTTGTTTTGAATTAAGCACAAAGCTACGCAATGGGTCATCTGTGCTCTGCTCACCACGGGTATCGAAATCCGGATTTTAGCATTTGTAAATCCGCAGACATACCTTTGCTAACTGAGCCACTGGGATGTTTGGGGGCCTGCTTATGAGTGCATAACCACTACCATGGCTGGCTTCAACAACGAAGTACAAAGTACGTGCTTCTTGTAACTTGGTAATTGTGTAAACAAATTACGTGACATTAACGAAAAGCATGACGTCATAAGTGGTGTGATTGATGTCGGAAGTGAGACAGGAAGTTCCAACAGTCATATTATTGTTTGTGGAAGACATTACATCTCTGTTACTGGTAAGGGTTGGGTCAAAATAACAGTATCAAAACTGCTGATTTCTGAAAATTTTAAATTTGTTGAGTGTTTATTAAGGATTAACTACAGATAAAACTCCATTCAAGTCTATAAATGAATCAAAGTTCAAAGTAAAACATGAAGTAGAAATGAGAAGAATGTTGGCTACGTCCACTTTAAGGTTGTGTCGAAAACACCAAATTTTGTAATGTTATCCCGTCCATTCCTACCTTGTTTCTTTATTTTTGTTGCTTGCATTCCTTCTTCCTTAGTTTAAAAATATTTTATATTTTTTCATTGCCATTTCTGTACTAAGTCTCGAGAGTGACTGGACTCTAACCCTATTCTTCTCGTAGTTTTTCTCAGAGCCATATCTTGATTTCTATAATTTTCTTCCATCTAACTGGAGTCATAGCCTTTTCTTGGGTTGTAGGTTGGATTAATGGCTGAGGCTTGTTTCGCATATTCGTAATTACAGTTTCTAACCCTCTCTCTATACTTGTAGAATGTTCTCTTCATTGGAACAAATATTTTTTAAGGTTATCAACATAAGATTTTCTCCTGTCTTTCGTTCTGTTTCCTTGAATCACACTTAGTTTAAAAACAATGCAAAGGTAAATTATGCAACTTGTCACTCTTGTTTTCAGTCTAGAGCACTCGAACAAAGCCATGCTAGACTTTAGCAGTGGTAGCATTCATCCTCACCTTGGAGACTTTTTTCTTAGGACACCCACTGCTGTGATAGAATTGCGTTGTCCAACACAGAATCCTCGAGTCAGATATATAGAACTGAAACGTTTACTTTCACAGGTTAGACAATAGTTAGAACCTAGAACTAGGGAATCTACATAGTCCACGTTTTTTTTTTTTTTTAAATCTAGATGATACAGCTGCAGGTTGGTAATGTTGCGCATGTGCATAAACAGTCGTACACATGCACGTGATATGAGGGCGGGCTGTTACCTGGCAACTCACAGAGTATGCTCGTAATCACAGAATATGGCTACTAATGTATTGTTAGCTGGTTAGTAGTGTTGCAAAATGGTTATTGTTATTACCAAGATTATAAGTAAAATTGAGAAAAGTGTTTTAGGTCAAGGTAACGTAATTGAATCATGTACATTTAGATATACAAGAGATAAAGGCAGGAGAGAGCTATGACTTTCCAACAGCGTTAGTCAATCATAGACACATTGACAAATTTATGGTTTTGTGAACGTTTGTGTTTAATCTACCAACTTTCTCAAGTGTTTTAGTGGTTTCTTACTCCGCATTTGGTTTGTTCACTACTTAACAATGTCTGTAAAGTTTATATGTTGTTTGCAGAATGTGAGATTTTAATTTGTATTGCACATCTGTCCCATTCTTGCTATAATCTGTATTATATTCAAGTACAATAGACGGCATTTTTTCCCCTCACTGTTTCATATATTTTTCTATCACGTTATAACAGTGTATTAAGTGTATCGTTGCTTTATAAACATAAATATTATTTTTCATGGTCTTAAATTGACCTAATTTCTTATTAAATGGTGATGTTATGCATTTTCTCACTCTGTTAATTTAAGTTTTCTACTGAAAAAGAATTTAAAAAGAGGAACACACTTTAATATCTATGTTTCCCTAGTGTTGTTTACTTAATATTTTCTTAGTGAATTAGTTAATGAAAAATCAAATTAAGTGAAATAAGCTGTTAGAAGACTTCATATCAGAGGATCCAGTTTCCACTGTTTCATGGATTCTGTTCAGCCGTATATTGCCAGTTTGAAACTAAAGAGGACGCGCGAATCGAACCATTTTCTGGAATATCAAGATCTGTGAGAGTTTGTTTCATTTATTATGTTATTTTATGATTTGATTTAATTATCGTTGTAGTTTACGGTAGTTATTCTATAGAAATCAATACATTTTCGCTGTTTATGCCTTTGTTTTATGGAGATTTCACGGCGTCGATATAGAATAACACATTGGCGTTAAAGTGTTCATAAATATTTGCTTTTACCGAGTTTGAAACAATTTTACCCACTGGTGAATAACGTTTGTGTATTCGAAGCAGCATAAACCACAATAGCAAGTTAGATACATCATCAACTAACGATGAACATCTATGTATTACATGTACCACAAACCACAACAGCAAGCTAAATGTATCCCCTATTGACGACTTATACGTAGTAGATGTACCACACACTACAATAACAAGCTACATACCTTTTAAAATATTATTTTAGTTATAAAAGTAAAAACGAGCCATATTTTATCAAATACTTTATTAACAACTTTTCTGAAACTGTTTTAAGCAAATAATATTCAATATTACTATGATATAACATGTATTTACAACAATAATTTGTTTTTATCATAGAAAATTGGGTTATTTCGAGTAACAAAGGCAAATGTGCTCAAGGAAATGTAAGATCTCTTAAAGTTCCAGTTTTGAATATTCTAGGTTTCCACGGAGGTTGGGAATGTCACAGAGAAACAATTACAAAGTTTTTTTCTACAAGCAAGTGGTTCTGACGGTTACTTTTATGTAATTGTTGAGATATGAGAGCGAATGTAATGAGTTTGAGAAACCTAGATTAGGCCTTATGAACAGTATGGTTAGTTTTGGTTTTTCACATAAGTTTTTCCACTGCAGGATTGTTTTAGGTATAAAAACGTATGCTTAAACTTATTTGGATTATTGTGGAATGGTTCTTTCAACAATAACTCGGATGAGTGAGCACATGCATTTGTTTTTTATCTTTATATAAAGGGTACCAAAACCAGGGTTCCACAAAAAGTACACTTTTCAACCGCGTAACAAACATAAAAAAAACGTGGACAAACGTACAATTTCACAATATTAAACCATACCAAATAGATCACACAGTTGATACAATATTTAGTCCAAAAGTCCCATTGTTGTGTTACGAGTTTTATATCAGATTTAAAGTAATCCACGTTATTGTAATTATTTTATTTGGGAAGTGTTTAATGTAACAACATGCCCACGTTGTAAACTCCTTAAGATATGATCCGAGATGGAACATTGAGATTGTTGTAGATTTCCATTCGATATGTTAAAATTCTCCAAATGGTAAAAAAAAGGATTTTCGGTCAAACACATAGATGTTAGGTCTTATATATGACGGCTATACATGTGGCCAAGCTAAAGGCAAAGTAGAGTAAATCTGTTAAACATGAACCTTGACTAATGTCGTTTTAGACACAGCATAGTCAGGCATCTATCTTTAACGTTACTTGGTCGTATGAACGTCTTAAAACTTAGTCAACTACTAATTTTAACAGATGACTTGATCATGTGGGTAGTTTATTTAGATGTAGTTTTAATTATCCTATCGATCGAGTGGAAAATATGATAGGCAAATTAAATTTGTCTGAAATCGTAAGTTTTCGACTGCACCACACTCGATAAAGGGGGATAGACGAATATAAAGGCGTGCATGTGTTTCTGGGGTCTCTTTTCTTCTGTATTTGGCCAGTTCACAACGGAGTGAACCTCTGTGTGAAGCTATAGATACTCTATTATATCACACTTAACAGAGGGGAAAGACAAATATATAGGCGTCCAGGTGTTTCTGGGGTCTCTTTTCTTCTGTATTTGGTCATTTCACAACGGAGTGAACCTCTGTGTGAAGCTATAGATACTCTATTATATCACACTTAACAGAGAGGAAAGACAAATATAAAGGCGTGCAGGTGTTTCTGGGGCCTCTTTTCTTCTTTATATGGCCAGTTCACAACGGAGTGAACCTCTGTGTGAAGTTATAGATACTCTACTATATCACATTTAACAGAGGGAAAAGACGAAGACAGAGAAGTGCAGATGTCCTTGATGTTTGTTCTCTGTTGTGTTTGGTCAGTCACTAGTTCGCTGAAGTATGGTATCAACGGAGAGAATCTCTGAGAATTAACTCTTCTATCGTGTGTTACAGGAGCACTGGCTTCACTATCTGTATAGCTAGAGGGCGCTGCGTTCGAACGTAGCGTTCCCAAGCTTTTCGCTCGCCCGCTAGTACTTACTCTAAATTGCCGATAGGTGTCGCTCTCTATAATAAAGAAAAACGCATGTTATTCTATGTATAGTACATGCTAATATAGTTGTATTTTATTCTAAGCTAAACCTGCAATAGACTAGATTAATCCACAGATTATATACGATATAATCACAAATACATTTAAAAAAAATGTTTTCTGACTCTTGGAATTTTGGGAGGAGAGGAAAACGCAGATCCATTACCACGCTAATGCTTAGCGTTCGATAATTTTTTTATTTCTACTTCAATAACCAGCTTAACAATATATGTAATTCTATTTGGTGAAATATTACGGGAGAGTAAAACTGTGAGTAATAAGAATTATCGAATACGCTTTTATTGTTTGATTATGAAAATCCTACCTTCCGAAATGTTCCCATTCGCACATCTGTCAGTGTCTTCTTCAAACGATGATGAATCGCTTTTCTCTATCGCCCTCTTGTGGTAGTTTGTGATAGCTTTAGCGTATGATGTATCGTCAGATTCAACAGCAACGTCACTGATTTGGAAATATTTAGGGTAGTTTGTTATGGCTTTGGCGTAAGATGTATCGTCAGATTCTACGGGTCTGTCGTCGAATTTGACTGACAGGTGCCTATGCGATTCAGATGATTCGCTGCTACTATCTGAATCAATATATCTAATCACTTGGTCCATGAAAGACAAGGGACACAAATGGCTGAGAGGGGAACCACAGACTTGAATGTCTTTATCCTCAGCAAATGGCAGCTCTGTTTCAGAATCTGAATCTTTCTTGATGCTGTCAGAAGGTTCCTCTTCAATAGGAAGAACAAATTCTACCTTAAAAGATACCGACGAAAGTTTTCTGTAAGGAAATAAAATCATTAGTGTTATCTTTTCCAATCTCACCGCAACGTTGTCTATTGGTAAGATAATAATAATAATTATAAAAGCACTAATCTAATTTCTGAATTTGATGTGAACCAATTGTGAGAAAATTCATCCTCTTGGAACCAGAGTTATAATGCACGAAGTAAATCAGTAATCCTCTGTTTACTGTGTCTGAGGATGGATGTTGAACCCATTCATCTAAAACGAATATATATATGGAAATTCAACTACTACATTATAATTTAACAATTTTAGTAAATCTCACCGTCGAGAATGTTGCTCTCTGAGAGATTCATCTACATCTTCTTCTGGCGATGGAGACCTGGAAATCACTGTGACCTCTCTGTCTTGGCGAAGTGTTGGAACTATAACTGTCAAGGAGAGATGACAACAATTAGGTGGTTGAAGAGTCAAGAATCATGTGGTTGAAACGCGTTTACTAACACAATAATTAGGCTTTAAGGAACTTCCGACCAGGAGGTTTTTTTGGAATTTGTGAAAAAGTAAGGAAAACAAGCAAGTCGTTTGATGTCAGTGAAACATTACGTGGTTTTATTAGGTTTCAACAACAACAATATCGTAGAATTTTCTGGACTTAGGGTCAACCACTGTTTGATGATGGTTTGTTTCTTGAAACGATGAAATGATTTCCTGAAGCTCTTCGTCTGACAGTAAATTTATTACAATCAGCGAACAACAACAGCAGAAGTAAAGGTAAAGATGAAGCCCTCAGTGGCTCAGCACACACACACATGTACACGCACAAAGGTAATTTTATGATACCATTTGCTCCTGTTGTGTTATGTAACAAATGTTAATAATTACTTTAAAACACATTTTACTTATGCCACAATTATATAATTATAGAGTCATAAGAGAAAAAGGATAGTGCAGAGAAGTGTGACTTCATATGTTTTTTAACTGTAAACTACATCGCATATGAAAATAGACACAGTTTTCGAAGAATATGGAACTTGTACTGCAAGTTGAATTTATCTATCGATTCTGTAAATAAATAAATAATCGTAATGGGGCCCCATTACGCACTTACTACATTATCGTTATAAATATAGTGGTTATGGTTGACGCCTTATTACACACTTATTATATAATCGTTATAAATACAGTGGTTATGGGTGACGCTTCATTACACACTTATTATATTATCGTTATAAATACAGTGGTTATGGTTGACGCCTCATTACACACTTATTACATTATCGTTATAAATACAGTGGTTATGGGTGACGCCCCATTACACACTTATTACATTATCGTTATAAATACAGTGATTATGGGTGACGCCCCATTACACACTTATTATATTATCGTTATAAATACAGTGATTATGGTTGACGCCCCATTACACACTTATTATATAAACGTTATAAATACAGTGGTTATGGTTGACGCCTCATTACACACTTATTATATTATCGTTATAAATACAGTGGTTATGGGTGACGCCCCATTACACACTTATTACATTATCGTTATAAATACAGTGATTATGGTTGACGCCCCATTACACACTTATTACATTATCGTTATAAATACAGTGATTATGGTTGACGCCCCATTACACACTTATTATGTAAACGTTATAAATACAGTGGTTATGGTTGACGCCCCATTACACACTTATTATATAAACGTTATAAATACAGTGGTTATGGGTGACGCCTCATTACACACTTATTATATAAACGTTATAAATACAGTGGTTATGGGTGACGCCTCATTACACACTTATTATATTATCGTTATAAATACAGTGGTTATGGGTGACGCCCCATTACACACTTATTACATTATCGTTATAAATACAGTGATTATGGTTGACGCCCCATTACACACTTATTACATTATCGTTATAAATACAGTGATTATGGTTGACGCCCCATTACACACTTATTATATAAACGTTATAAATACAGTGGTTATGGGTGACGCCTCATTACACACTTATTATATAAACGTTATAAATACAGTGGTTATGGTTGACGCCTCATTACACACTTATTATATTATCGTTATAAATACAGTGGTTATGGGTGACGCCCCATTACACACTTATTATATAAACGTTATAAATACAGTGGTTATGGTTGACGCCCCATTACACACTTATTACATTATCGTTATAAATACAGTGATTATGGGTGACGCCCCATTACACACTTATTATATTATCGTTATAAATACAGTGATTATGGTTGACGCCCCATTACACACTTATTATATAAACGTTATAAATACAGTGGTTATGGTTGACGCCTCATTACACACTTATTATATTATCGTTATAAATACAGTGGTTATGGGTGACGCCTCATTACACACTTATTATATAAACGTTATAAATACAGTGGTTATGGGTGACGCCTCATTACACACTTATTATATAAACGTTATAAATACAGTGATTATGGGTGACGCCCCATTACACACTTATTATATAAACGTTATAAATACAGTGGTTATGGGTGACGCCTCATTACACACTTATTACATAAACGTTATAAATAGAGTGGTTATGGGTGACGCCTCATTACACACTTATTATATAAACGTTATAAATACAGTGGTTATGGGTGACGCCTCATTACACACTTATTATATTATCGTTATAAATACAGTGGTTATGGGTGACGCCCCATTACACACTTATTACATTATCGTTATAAATACAGTGATTATGGTTGACGCCCCATTACACACTTATTATATAAACGTTATAAATACAGTGGTTATGGTTGACGCCTCATTACACACTTATTAGATTATCGTTATAAATACAGTGATTATGGTTGACGCCCCATTACACACTTATTACATTATCGTTATAAATACAGTGATTATGGTTGACGCCCCATTACACACTTATTACATTATCGTTATAAATACAGTGGTTATGGGTGACGCCTATTACACACTTATTACATTATCGTTATAAATACAGTGGTTATGGGTGACGCCTCATTACACACTTATTACATAAACGTTATAAATACAGTGGTTATGGGTGACGCCTCATTACACACTTATTACATTATCGTTATAAATACAGTGGTTATGGGTGACGCCTCATTACACACTTATTACATAAACGTTATAAATACAGTGGTTATGGGTGACGCCTCATTACACACTTATTATATAAACGTTATAAATACAGTGGTTATGGGTGACGCCTCATTACACACTTATTATATAAACGTTATAAATACAGTGGTTATGGGTGACGCCTCATTACACACTTATTATATTATCGTTATAAATACAGTGATTATGGTTGACGCCCCATTACACACTTATTATATAAACGTTATAAATACAGTGGTTATGGGTGACGCCCCATTACACACTTATTATATAAACGTTATAAATACAGTGGTTATGGGTGACGCCTCATTACACACTTATTATATTATCGTTATAAATACAGTGGTTATGGGTGACGCCTCATTACACACTTATTACATTATCGTTATAAATACAGTGGTTATGGGTGACGCCCCATTACACACTTATTATATAAACGTTATAAATACAGTGGTTATGGTTGACGCCCCATTACACACTTATTACATTATCGTTATAAATACAGTGATTATGGGTGACGCCCCATTACACACTTATTATATTATCGTTATAAATACAGTGATTATGGTTGACGCCCCATTACACACTTATTATATAAACGTTATAAATACAGTGGTTATGGTTGACGCCTCATTACACACTTATTATATTATCGTTATAAATACAGTGGTTATGGGTGACGCCTCATTACACACTTATTATATAAACGTTATAAATACAGTGGTTATGGGTGACGCCTCATTACACACTTATTATATAAACGTTATAAATACAGTGATTATGGGTGACGCCCCATTACACACTTATTATATAAACGTTATAAATACAGTGGTTATGGGTGACGCCTCATTACACACTTATTACATAAACGTTATAAATAGAGTGGTTATGGGTGACGCCTCATTACACACTTATTATATAAACGTTATAAATACAGTGGTTATGGGTGACGCCTCATTACACACTTATTATATTATCGTTATAAATACAGTGGTTATGGGTGACGCCCCATTACACACTTATTACATTATCGTTATAAATACAGTGATTATGGTTGACGCCCCATTACACACTTATTATATAAACGTTATAAATACAGTGGTTATGGTTGACGCCTCATTACACACTTATTAGATTATCGTTATAAATACAGTGATTATGGTTGACGCCCCATTACACACTTATTACATTATCGTTATAAATACAGTGATTATGGTTGACGCCCCATTACACACTTATTACATTATCGTTATAAATACAGTGGTTATGGGTGACGCCTATTACACACTTATTACATTATCGTTATAAATACAGTGGTTATGGGTGACGCCTCATTACACACTTATTACATAAACGTTATAAATACAGTGGTTATGGGTGACGCCTCATTACACACTTATTACATTATCGTTATAAATACAGTGGTTATGGGTGACGCCTCATTACACTTATTACATAAACGTTATAAATACAGTGGTTATGGGTGACGCCTCATTACACACTTATTATATAAACGTTATAAATACAGTGGTTATGGGTGACGCCTCATTACACACTTATTATATAAACGTTATAAATACAGTGGTTATGGGTGACGCCTCATTACACACTTATTATATTATCGTTATAAATACAGTGGTTATGGTTGACGCCCCATTACACACTTATTATATAAACGTTATAAATACAGTGGTTATGGGTGACGCCCCATTACACACTTATTATATAAACGTTATAAATACAGTGGTTATGGGTGACGCCTCATTACACACTTATTATATTATCGTTATAAATACAGTGGTTATGGGTGACGCCTCATTACACACTTATTACATTATCGTTATAAATACAGTGGTTATGGGTGACGCCTCATTACACACTTATTACATTATCGTTATAAATACAGTGGTTATGGGTGACGCCTCATTACACACTTATTACATTATCGTTATAAATACAGTGGTTATGGGTGACGCCTCATTACACACTTATTATATAAACGTTATAAATACAGTGGTTATGGGTGACGCCTCATTACACACTTATTATATTATCGTTATAAATACAGTGGTTATGGTTGACGCCTCATTACACACTTATTATATAAACGTTATAAATACAGTGGTTATGGTTGACGCCTCATTACACACTTATTATATAAACGTTATAAATACAGTGGTTATGGTTGACGCCTCATTACACACTTATTATATAAACGTTATAAATACAGTGGTTATGGTTGACGCCTCATTACACACTTATTATATAAACGTTATAAATACAGTGGTTATGGTTGACGCCTCATTACACACTTATTATATTATCGTTATAAATACAGTGGTTATGGGTGACGCCTCATTACACACTTATTATATTATCGTTATAAATACAGTGGTTATGGTTGACGCCTCATTACACACTTATTACATTATCGTTATAAATACAGTGGTTATGGTTGACGCCCCATTACACACTTATTATATAAACGTTATAAATACAGTGGTTATGGTTGACGCCTCATTACACACTTATTATATTATCGTTATAAATACAGTGGTTATGGTTGACGCCTCATTACACACTTATTATATTATCGTTATAAATACAGTGGTTATGGGTGACGCCCCATTACACACTTATTACATTATCGTTATAAATACAGTGGTTATGGTTGACGCCTCATTACACACTTATTATATAAACGTTATAAATACAGTGGTTATGGTTGACGCCTCATTACACACTTATTATATAAACGTTATAAATACAGTGGTTATGGTTGACGCCTCATTACACACTTATTATATAAACGTTATAAATACAGTGGTTATGGTTGACGCCTCATTACACACTTATTACATTATGGTTGACGTTATTATATAAACGTTATAAATACAGTGGTTATGGTTGACGCCTCATTACACACTTATTATATAAACGTTATAAATACAGTGGTTATGGTTGACGCCTCATTACACACTTATTACATTATCGTTATAAATAGAGTGGTTATGGTTGACGCCTCATTACACACTTATTATATAAACGTTATAAATACAGTGGTTATGGTTGACGCCTCATTACACACTTATTACATTATCGTTATAAATAGAGTGGTTATGGTTGACGCCTCATTACACACTTATTATATTAACGTTATAAATACAGTGGTTATGGTTGACGCCTCATTACACACTTATTATATAAACGTTATAAATACAGTGGTTATGGTTGACGCCTCATTACACACTTATTACATAAACGTTATAAATAGAGTGGTTATGGTTGACGCCTCATTACACACTTATTATAGAAACGTTATAAATACAGTGGTTATGGTTGACGCCTCATTACACACTTATTATATAAACGTTATAAATACAGTGGTTATGGGTGACGCCTCATTACACACTTATTATATAAACGTTATAAATACAGTGGTTATGGGTGACGCCTCATTACACACTTATTATATAAACGTTATAAATACAGTGGTTATGGGTGACGCCCCATTACACACTTATTATATTATCGTTATAAATACAGTGGTTATGGGTGACGCCTCATTACACACTTATTACATTATCGTTATAAATACAGTGGTTATGGTTGACGCCCCATTACACACTTATTATATTAACGTTATAAATACAGTGGTTATGGTTGACGCCTCATTACACACTTATTACATTATCGTTATAAATACAGTGGTTATGGTTGACGCCCCATTATACACTTGCTACAATAAAATTATAAATACACTAGATATGATTGACGCCCCTCTACAAACCTTGGATATCTTCACAGTTTCCATCAGAGGAGTTTTCTGGTATCGGTGACGTCACTCCATGAGTTATTATAATCACAGGTTCTTCCATCTCTTTCAGACGTGTGATTAAAGTTTGTAGTTGAAAATTTTTCTGTAACATAAGCAATTTGGCTAATTAACCGTTTATCATCCCATGTTATTAAAATATTATGTCTCGTGTTTCCACTGAAAAAATAATGAGTGGTTTTCAATTGTTTATCCATGTACCATGTACTATACTGGACAATATTTGTGTTAAAATTAATATACTGTTTAGTTTTCTTGGAACAGGTACCACGCACCCTAGTGAACGGTATCTGTATTAAAATTAATCTACTGTCTAGATCAGCTGGATCATGTACCACGTGCTCCACTGGATGGTATCTGTGTTAACCTTAATCTGCTGTCTAGGACAGTTGGAGTACGTATCACATGCTCTATTGGACGGTAATGTTTTTAAACTCTGGATGTGAATAAAAAACTTGAAATAATATTACAGGTAAAACAGCTGAGAGGAAGATAATAATGAAAACGTGTGATTTAAGGTTTTTGTCCTTTAAAAATGTGTAACATATAAACAGTTTTTATTAGAATGCTGAGATATGTATAAGCACTTTTTATTAGAATTCCGAGATCTGTATAAACAGTTTTTATTAGAATCCTGAGATCTGTATAAACAGTTTTTATTAGAATCTTGAGATCTGTCTAAACAATTTTTATTAGAATCTTGAGATCTGTCTAAACAGTTTTTGTTAGAATCCCGAGATCTGTCTAAACAGTTTTTGTTAGAATCCTGAGATCTGTATAAAC
Source organism: Tachypleus tridentatus (assembly GCF_004210375.1). Classification (NCBI taxonomy): domain Eukaryota; kingdom Metazoa; phylum Arthropoda; class Merostomata; order Xiphosura; family Limulidae; genus Tachypleus; species Tachypleus tridentatus. The sequence continues at coordinate 24,255,402 of NC_134828.1, read as the reverse complement.
AGTTTTTATTAGAATCCCGAGATCTGTCTAAACAGTTTTTATTAGAATCCTGAGATATGTATAAACAGTTTTTATTAGAATCCTGAGATCTGTATAAACAGTTTTTATTAGAATCCTGAGATCTGTATAAACAGTTTTTATTAGAATCCTGAGATCTGTCTAAACAGTTTTTATTAGAATCCTGACATCTGTATAAACAGTTTTTATTGGAATTCCGAGATCTGTATAAACAGTTTTTATTAGAATCCTGAGATCTGTATAAACAGTTTTTATTGGAGAGATCTGTCTAAACAGTTTTGTTAGAATCCCGAGATCTGTATAAACAGTTTTTATTAGATATCTGTGTTAGAATCCTGAGATCTGTATAAACAGTTTTTATTAGAATCCTGAGATCTGTCTAAACAGTTTTTATTAGAATCCTGACATCTGTATAAACAGTTTTTATTGGAATTCCGAGATCTGTATAAACAGTTTTTATTAGAATCCTGAGATCTGTATAAACAGTTTTTATTGGAATTCCGAGATCTGTCTAAACAGTTTTTATTAGAATCCTGACATCTGAATAAACAGTTTTTATTAGAATCCTGAGATCTGTATAAACAGTTTTTATTAGAATCCTGAGATCTGTATAAACAGTTTTTATTAGAATCCTGAGATCTGTCTAAACAATTTTTATTAGAATCTTGAGATCTGTCTAAACAATTTTTATTAGAATCCTGAGGTCTGTCTAAACAGTTTTTGTTAGAATCCCGATATCTGTCCAAACAGTTTTTGTTAGAATCCCGAGATCTGTCTAAACAGTTTTTGTTAGAATCCTGAGATCTGTATAAACAGTTTTTATTAGAATCCCGAGATCTGTCTAAACAGTTTTTATTAGAATCCTGAGATCTGTATAAACAGTTTTTATTGGAATTCCGAGATCTGTATAAACAGTTTTTATTAGAATCCTGAGATATGTCTAAACAGTTTTTATTAGAATCCTGAGATCTGTATAAACAGTTTTTATTAGAATCCTGACATCTGTATAAACAGTTTTTATTAGAATCCTGAGATCTGTCTAAACAGTTTTTATTAGAATCCTGACATCTGAATAAACAGTTTTTATTAGAATCCTGAGATCTGTATAAACAGTTTTTATTAGAATCCTGAGATCTGTATAAACAGTTTTTATTAGAATCCTGAGATCTGTATAAACAGTTTTTATTAAAATCCTGAGATCTGTATAAACAGTTTTTATTAGAATCCTGACATCTGTATAAACAGTTTTTATTAGAATCCTGACATCTGTATAAACAGTTTTTATTAGAATCCTGACATCTGTATAAACAGTTTTTATTAGAATCCTGACATCTGTCAAACGTGAATCTTATTTCTACACGAATCGTGTTTAATTTATTAAAACACATTTTTTATGAATAACCTAATTTAGATAACTGAAGTCTCGGTAATGTGCAGTAATAATTATTAATCAAAAAGCCCCACTAAATTAATCACACTCTAAGATAATAAATAACGTTATGACATTTTTAATAGAGAATGGTGACATTTCATCTTTTATCCTTAGAAACGTAGAATCGAAAGGAATAGACCTCAGTAAATATAACTTGATAATCGTTCATTCATGCTTTCCTGTTAAAAATGTCATTTGAAAATTGCTTCTTAGCGGATAACCGGGAATACTGAATTAACAAAGAGAAAAGAACTGGTGTCTTTAAGTACTAACCTCTTCCAATTTTTGTCTATTTCGATAATTTTCGTCTTGAAGAATTCTGATTTGACTTTGTAGCTCAAAATCCTCTGAGGTTCTTCGAGATTTCTTGAAAGGTTTTAAAGTAGCTCTAACGCATCTTGCTCCTGCGTTCGGATTCCGTTTGAGTTCAACAAGCTAAAACATAAAAAAAGAATGGAGAACCTAAACATTTTATTTTGTGAGTAGCATGAAAATTTAGTTTTCTAAATTGTTGTAAACATGAAATGAATGAAAGAAATGAATAACAAAAATAAGTGTGAGAAATAGACGTCTTTTATAAATGTAGGTTTTTACTTTTGCTGGTAACGTCAGAGATGACGTCAGAATGTTGTGACATACTACAATATACAACCAACGTGTGTGTCTGTAGGAAGGTATTATACAGGCTTGAAGTAGTTTCGTTGTTTTGAACTTCTTTCCATGTTCTATGTTAGTTCTCGTCCTTTGAATCGTAAAATTATATATTTTTTTCTCCCTTACCTACAGATTTAAAAAAAAACAAAAACACCATATATACTTTTACATGAGAAAATAATTTTCACTGATATCTGGTTGCATTGTGTTATGCTTAAAATATTGACAGCCACTGGCTATAAATTTCTCTAGACCAATCGCGATCGGAGAGTCTTATCGAACGTTCTGTAACGTGCCATTGCTGGATAGTATTTATTTATGTGTGCACTTTGACATAGTTTTAATATTATTTATTCGTCACTATGGCAACATGAGATCGTGAAAATTACCCAAACATGTTCTGCTGTATTTTTAGCAAACTTTTTGTAAAGAAACAAAGGCGAAACATTACATAATTTGTTAAAAAGCGTATTACATGTTTGTTTTGTTTTGTGTTGGAATAAAACGTGGTGACCACGGTAAACCATGAACTCTGCACAAAGTTTGTGCCGTTTCCGTCAAACAATGGAGACAATGGACTAAAAGCAAGAAAAAATATTTGCCTTTTGGAATGTCAGTGATCTGACGTGAAACTAGAAACCACGGAAGTAATTGTTATTTTTGTTCACGTAACGTGCGACACTCGGATTAAAAAGGAAATTTCTTATCCAAACCTTAAACCTGCTGTAAGACCTGTCGCTGACGGACCTGATATACCTGTACCTACTGCACCATGGACTTGATGTACCTGTACCTACTGCACCATGGACTTGATGTACCTGTACCTACTGCACCATGGACTTGATGTACCTGTACCTACTGCACCATGGACCTGATGTACCTGTACCTACTGCACCATGGACCTGATGTACCTGTACCTACTGCACCAGAGACTCTTGATACAGTTTCATATGATTCTGAATCTGATGTCAACAGAAACGATGACAGGGGTTGTTTTCAACCTGAAACGTCTGGTAAATCAAAACTTTTCATACAAGGTAAGCCTAATGATTTGATGAGACCTTCCAAAGAATTTTTCATAGATTTTAGTGTCGTGACTTTGGGCTAAGAACTTCTCCAGGGACATAACTTTACTTGATACTTTTCACGAGAAGATTCAATGGCTTATTGTAACAATACTGCTGAATTAATACTAATGCTAGGAGCTGCAGTCTATGAACCAACTGAGTGGCGATTGTTCATTGCTTCATCAAAAGGAAGTCTTAAAGGTGTTTTTCTTCACCATGGTAACATATGTTACTATTGCTCGTACGGTTCACTTGAAGGAAACGTATGAAAAACTCCAACTTCTTCTCGATAAGTTCAAATATAAATAATATGGTCAGTTATTATGTGGAGACTTAAAAGTCCTTTGTATGTTGTTGGATCAACAGTCCGGTTGTACCAAATGTCCATGTTTTTTTCTGTGAATGGGACACCAGAGCACGAAATCAACACTGGATAAAGAAACAATGACCACATGGAATCAGTCTGATACCAGTATAGAAGAACATTAAACATGGAAAGTTTGGTTGACATAAAGAAAGTCCTATCACCTCCACTTCATTTAAAACTGAAGCAGTTGGTAAAGGCCTTAGAGAAAAATGGCGACTGTTTCAAGTATCTATGTGGACAATTCCCGGCTCTTTCGAAACCGAAACTTAAAGAATGCATTTTTGTAGGCGTTCAGACTATGAAATTGACTTCGGATAAACACTTCAGAAATAGAATGATGAAAGTAGATAAAGAAGCGTGGGTTTCTTTTAAAGACGTTATTAACAAATGTTTAGGAATCAATAAGGACCGAAATTACGAAAATATTGTCAATAATATACTCGATAAATTCAAATAATTGGGTTGTAATATGAGCTTGAAAGTTAATTTATTATACTCACACATTGACTATCTCCCTGAAAAACTGGGTGTTGTCAGCGATGAACGAGTTTGTTTTTTTTTTTTTGAATTTCGGGCAAAGCCACACGAGGGCTATCTGCGTTAGCCGTCCCTAATTTAGCAATTGAGACTAGAGGGAAGGCAGTTAGTCATCACCACTCACTGCCAATTCTTGGGCTACTCTTTTACCAACGAATAGTGGGATTGACCGTTACATTATAACGTCTCCACGGCTGAAAGGGCGAGCATGTTTGGTGTGATGGGGATTCGAACCCTCGACCCTCGGATTACGAATCGAGTGCCTTAACCACCTGGCAATGCCGGGCCGCAATTAACAAGGGGAAAAGTTTCATCAAGGCATCAGGGAACTAGAGAGGAGCTACCAGGGAATATGGAACATCAACATTATGGCTGATTACTACTGGCTACCAGGGAATATGGAACATCAACATTATGGCTGATTACTACTGGCTACCAGGGAATATGGAGCATCAACATTATGGCTGATTACTGCTGGTCATTGAAACGTGTTGCTCCAGATGCTATATATTAAAGAGAGACCACAACACTTAGCTCTGAGACTAAAATATGTAAATTTTAGACGTTCACATAAAATCAGGATAAATGAGAACACGTATTAATGTGACAATAATGTTCTTCCATTTACTTCAGTTTGTTTATTTTTGTTAACAAAAGCAACATTAAAAAAATATTTATTGTAGTGATTTAATCTAAGTAAGAATTTTTTCATCCAGATTTGTCAAAAAAAATCTTTACGTAGTAGAAGAAAACCAATATTATTTTCGAAACTTGTGTAGCTGAATTATGAAAAATATGTTATTCAAACCAAAACAAGTTTTATGAATTTAAACTCAGGCCTGTGTTATAATCATATTTTATGAAGGACTAGCCAAGAGTAAGATATATATTATTTTAATAGATAATGTTTACTGATACATCACTAAAAATGATTGTGTTTTATCGTATAAGTTTGCTCATGAATTAAGTTCATAAGTACTTGCTTGTTAACTCTGGCCCATACTGTACATCCTTGTTAACCGTAGCCCATATTGTACATCCTTGTTAACAGTAGCCCATACTGTATATCCTTGTTAACAATAGTCCATACTGTACTTCTTTTTTAACAGTAGCCCACACTGTACTTCCTTTTTAACAGTAGCCCACACTGTACTTTCTTTTTAACAGTAGCCTATACTGTACTTCCTTTTTAACAGTAGCCCACACTGTACTTATTCGTAACACAATTATTTAACAGTTTGTTAAATAATGAACAGTATTTGGTGGTAAATCTAAGATAAAACAACTGCTGACTACGATAATGAACGAAAAAAAGTATTGAGTTAAATTACTTTAAAAGATGTTCACTTAAAGAAAGTGATGACAGAGACTGAAAATTGTGTACAGTAAAATATGCATGTATTCAATAGCACGTAGCTTTTGTTTTATCCAACGTTACCATTACGGAAAGAAATAAAAGACTTGCCCTCACCAGTCTCACCTTGGGCACGAATACCAAACACAAAGTTGTGGTGGAACAGAAGATGATGAAGATAGAGATGATGATAAAGGCAGCGTCCTGTTGTTCTCTGAGAACGAAGGAAATGGCAGCTCCGATGACACACATAATAACCACATTGTACACGCTCATTCCGATGTACTTGGAATCGTTTAGGGCGGGAATACTCACGTGCCTGGTTTCCCATGCCAAGAAACAGCCGAAAGCCTGAAAACGAACAGAAAGGCAATTTAGAAATGCGTAAAATTAAGTGAAGAAATTGTACATATCTATTTAATTTTCATAAATGTGGCATTACTGAAATATACACATGTGTTTATTACACAGGTTTCATTACCTCTTAAAAATATGTTAAGCAAATAAATGTTTATTTGTTACAACTAAACGACAGAATATCTGAGTCTAATGGGAAAACGAACAGTACTCTAGTATTTTGAGTTAACAGTAAGTTAGGGCGTCACGTTTTCTGTGATCCTAGAAAAAATTTAATATGTTCTCGCACCCCTCACAGCAATTATTTATTTAAGAATAAAGGTGAAGGTGGCCAAAACAAATTTTTATAATTAGCTTTTAATGATATATAAACAAACACGAAACATTTGGAAAAGAAAATATGTTATCTCGCATCCCTGGTTGGGAACCACTGATCTGGATGCTCAAGGTGTAAATAAATATCGTTTGGCAGTTCCTCTCGTGCAAATAGAAATCAATATACTTTTAAGTGTCAACTGAGCAGTACAATTGTAGAAGTTATTTTTACACATTTTACGTTTTAAACTAGATGCATTTCCGCGGGGTCTCAGAAAGTGTTCTGTTTTAAGAGTAAATAAGATCAAAATTAATGTTAACAAATATTTTTATTTCTTGCTTTGAAGTTCATATTTCATGCTATGTAGTAACCTACAGAATGTATAATCTTTCTAATGATTCATGGCATGCGCACGTTTTACTGACGTCACGACAGTACAAATTGCAACGTTAAGCGTCCCTTATGTGACGTCATTTTAGTGTCTACTGACAGAGAATACACTACTGTATATTGGTTCGAGTGGTTAAAACACGTGGCCCTGTTGGAGAAGTAAGTAAATATTAGACATAATTAAAGAGTACAACTGAAGTTGTTATTCAAAACTAAATTCAAACAACAAGGACTATAATGAATAATTAATTTAAAAGTAATATGAAGCTTTTTGTTTACCATAAGTAACCCTTTGTAAGCGTAGATGGAACCGAGAAACACTGTCATGTTTTGACTTTTACAAAACTCCAATTCTGGTATTACAACTGAATCCTCATTTTCAGATGATGGCTGAAAAATACCATTAAGAACTGTCAGTAAAAACAAGTTTTGCGTTTGGTAATTAATCAAGTAATAGATTGAAGCTGGTAGATTCTTTTAATAAAAATAAGAAATTTCTTTTTTTAAACATTAAAACCACAAGAGGAAGAAAAGCTTTCGATATCAAACAATTCCCAGTTCAGATTTGAATTTTCTGAGCATCCTTGATTTACAACTTCATTTTACTTTGGAAATGGATGAAATGAACCAGTTTTGGCTATGTTAACACTCCTACGAAAAGACGTTTCTAGTCCTGATTTCTCCAAGCCCGTTCCCCTGGCTGTGGTTTCGCTAGATAGTAGATTGGGACAGTGGGAATCTCGTTAATCCATTCATTAATTTATATGCAAAAACGGCTCGTTTGGGCTGAGAAAACACTTTACATAGAAGAGCGAACAACGTTTCGACCTTCTTCGGTCATCGTCAGGATTAATGGATTTAAATGGCAATTTCATTTAAATACAAAATTATTAGCCTAATATTAATAACCTTTCAAGTTGCTCTGGGGCCTATTAGGCCCCACTTTTCGTAGGAGTGTTAATAAAATATGGCTGAGAGATGTGAGCTTTTGCCACTGAAATTGGATGCATTGAACCGGAGTGTTTTCTACGTAAGTATGTGAGGGTTGTAAAACATTTGTTTCAACTTCAAAGGACGAAAGGATTGAAAAACATTGTCTAGTGTTTAAAGACTCTAAGATGTGTGTTCCACTTCAATATATGGGTGGATTGAAACAGCTTTGTCTAGTAAAATGTTTAAATATTCCAAGATGTGTGATCCAGCCCAATAAGTAGATGAATTGTAAAAGTTTTGTCCAATAGAATAGCATTAGAATCTTAAGTCATAAAATTTTATTTGATTCCATAAAGGAGCCCGTCATGGCCAGGTGGGTTAAGGCGTGCGACTCGTAATCCGAGGGTCGCGGGTTCGCATCCCCGTCGCACCAAACATGCTCGCCCTTTCAGCCATGGGGGCGTTATAATGTAACAGTCAATCCCACTCTTCGTTGGTAAAAGAGTAGCCCAAGAGTTGGCGGTGGGTGGTGATTACTAGCTGCCTTCCCTCTAGTCTTACACTGCTAAATTAGGGACGGCTAGCGCAGATAGCCCTCGAGTAGCTTTGCGCGAAATTCAAAAAACAACAAACAACATCCATTAAAGGACAATGACGTTTTCCAGTAATTATAAGCTATTTCTTAAACTTTCCAATAGTTTAAGAGGGTTATTCTGCAGAGAGTTTTCATAAGAACGATGTAATAGTTTCTTAGAACTAAAACCAAGTGCTTAATAACATTTAAATTATCATGTTCGTGGCCCAATTTTCAGTGCTACTGTGGACGCTAATAAATTAATTCACGCTGTAAAATCATTTTAAGAAATTTACAGTTTTTCTTTAGTTTGTTCAGATTTGACATTTACTTTAATTTACAGGCTTTTCTTGCAGTTTAACTAACAAAAAATAACAACAAAAAACTATGGAATGAAACATCTGTCATTTAACCAATGGTCTCCAAGTCTGAAAAGCAGAAGCAAGCTGACCATAGAACAATGATGTTTAACTCGTAATTTTTTTTACTATGGGATTATTCCAAATGGTCAGAAGTAAAGTTTATCGTGAGTACAACTGAGTAATCGAAATTACGAATAAACATAAATAAAAATAGACCATAAATGCTGTCAACACAATTGCCTTCCTTAACCTAATATAACCCTAATAGAATGTAATAAGACATAGACCGGTCACTAAGTGCAGTCTTATTACAATCAATGAAGAAAGATAAAAAAAACAACAACAACAACAAAGTAGCTTTGCCTACCAACTGCATTCCGAGACTGGTCTCTCGATAAAAGGGGTCAATGACTTGCCAGGTAGTTAAGATGGCTATATCTATGAGGACCAGAACTCCGACGACCATAAAGAGCTTGTAGTCTTGGATGACCTAAGATGAGACACGACATTAGGTTGCCATAAACTCTCAATATGGGAAAGGTTAATTCACAGTAGAGAAAAATATAATCACTATTTCACTTCAAAAGGGGAATGTAAATATCATTTGTATTCGAACGTTTATTCTAAGATGGGATTTTATTACTAATGAGAGCTGTTTATTATCATGCATGGGTCACCACAAATTAAAGAAATTAGCGTAATGTAAGATAAGCCTAAACACAAAACTTACGTAGCGATTTATTAGAACAGGGTATTCGTGTGTAGAAAGTTATAACGTTAATCTCAGATCTCGTTAACGCTGGGCAAAGAAATATGTTACTACTAAACCTAATTTCCTCAAGCCACGTGAGAGCCAAATAAGATTGACTTCTGAAATTTCTAATTAGAGCGAAAATTTACAATTATCTGTCGTAATTATTGATTATATAACACATAAAAGCTATTTTAGTCTATGAATTGCTGTATAGTTTAGAAATATTAATATCAAAGTTTCAATGAGGACGGGGAAAACATTATTACAATACTATTTTGGGTAGATATTAATTGCAATAGTTAATTAAAATCGTATTAATTATTTCTGTTAAGTCAAGCCTATCTTCACACAGATCAACTTAACAGTACTTACCAGAACTATAAAATTAAAACTAGTTATTGCTTTCGAATTTCTTGATTAAAATTGTTTTCCTTTTACGTGTAGACATAGAAGTTAGATATAACACATAGCTAGCATATACTTAAAACCATGACCATAAATAATTTTGTATTAATGGCGTTTTCCTTATGATTCGTTTAACACTTGCACGAGCAGATTGTTTTTTAAGCATAAAAAATTGAATTTCTTTCAACAGATCACACGAACCGTGAATTTCAGAGTTAAATTAAGCTAGATTAAGGTTAGGTGAGGATAAAGTTAGGGTTAGTTTAAGTTACGGTGTTTTTAGATTAAGGTTAGGTGAGGGTAAAGTTAGGGTTAAGTTCAAGTTGGGAGAGGGTAGAGTTACGGTGTTTTCAGGTTAAGGTTAGGCGAGGGTAAAGTTAGGGTTAGTTCAAGTTGGGATAGAGTAAAGTTATGGTGTTTTTAACTTAGTTAGGTGAGGGCAAGTTAGGGTTAGTTCAAATTGGGAGAGGGTAAAGTTATGGTGTTTATTCAATTTAAGATTAGTTTCTATTATGATAGCTTTTGGAATTGATTTACTTAAGGATAAAGTTAATTTCGTTTATGTTAAATTTAGGCGAGGGTGAAGTTAAGGCTTGTTTGCTTGTTCTTAAGTGCAAAGTTACACGAAGGGATATCTGTTCTGTGCCAATCACGAGTATAGAAACTCGGGTTTTAGTGTTATAAACCTGGAAACTTATGGCTGAGCCAGTTGGAGTAAAGTTAATTAAGATCTCGTTTAGGTTAGGTTAGGTAAACTAAGGATTAGCTTTCATTGTGATTAGTAAATGTAAAGTGAGAAACAATAAATGCAGAGTTAGTGTTAATTCAAGCCAGGGGTAGATAAAGGTTAAGCTAGGATTAATCATTTAGTTTACATTAGGCATTGTAATGACGTAAAACATAAAAGAATATGACATATTTGTCTATAATGCAGATGTTGAGCCAAAATGAATCCGAGCAGTAAAATAGTTCCTCTCTTTTACACAAGAGTTCCTTTCGTACAACAATAAGCTCAGATCACTTTTCCTCTGACTTGATACAGGTTTAAAGCTTGATAAACCAAACACAACTATCCTTACCTTCTTATTCAACTTAATGTTTGTAAAAATAGCATGGACTCTCCACGTCTTACTAAACATAGATCCAAAGGCCAGAGAAAAACCATTCATCAGGACCCATGCCCTTGCCTATAAAAGAACATCATAGACTATTCAAAAAACTAGTGCGATGTGAAAAGCATTAAAGTGTAAGGCAGCATATGAAACAATACACGCATGTAACAGTCTATACAAATCACTAAAATATAAGACAGTATATAAGACCATACAATTACTTAATAGAATATGACATTACTAAGATACAAAGCAGCTTGTGAAATCATAAATGCATTTAATAGCATACAAAACCGTTAAAATATAACGCTTGTTTTGAATTTCGCGCAAAGCTACACGAGGGCTATCTGCGCTAACCATCCATAATTTTGCAATTTAAGACTAGAGGGAAGGCAGCTAGTCATCACCGCTCACCGCCAACTTTTGGGTTACTGTTTTACCAACGAATAATGGGATTGACCGTCACATTATAACGCCCCCATGGCTGAAAGGGCGAACATGTCTGGTGTGAAGGGGATTCTAACCCGCGGCTCTCGGATTACGAGTCGAGTGCCTTAACCCACTTGACCATGTCGGGCCAAATATAAGGCACTATATGAAACTATGAAAGTATTTAGGAGTACATAAAACAATTAAAATAGTTAACACTATTGTTATGTATGGAAAAAGCAAAAAGATACTATGAGTTTTATATATCGCAAGGACTGTCTGCGCTAATCGTTCCTAATTTAAGGGAAGTCATCACCTACCGTCAACTCTTGGGGTACTCCATTTTCAACGAATAGTGGAAACGACCGTAACATTGTAACACCCCCACGGTTGAAAGGGCGAGAATGTTTGATGAGACGAGGATTCGAAACCGCGATCCTCAAACTGCAAGTCGATCGCCCTAACAACCTGCCCATTCCACATTTTGATAACACAGTTCATACAATAACATGTAGTATTATACTATTATTATAAAAATTGCTATGCACTGTTAACCTAAAATATGTACCTAAGACTACCCTAAACGTCCCACTCTGGCTGAACCTTGTGAGATATTATTGGGTTTACGGCCGAAAACACCGTTGACAGCGAAAGTACCCAACTTATGAAAAAAAAAAAAAATCTAATTTTAATAAGTATAAACCTAACAAAAGTAGGCTTAATTAGCTGTACATTATTATCAGGTTGATTTTAGTTTCACTCTAAGCTTGTTTTGATTTGGAATTTAATATCAATTATATTCTCTTCCCCTGATTTTCTCCCCTTCTGTCTCAACCAATGGCTTTTCGAGCATTAAAACAAACAAATAACTATTTAGGCACCAAATTCCTCAAAGTGCATGATATTGGTTACTGGGGTCATCCAATATACGATCCCCACCCACACATCTAAACAAAAATAAACCCTCATTATGGCAATTAATCCCTCCAACAACTACGCAGATCCCACGAGAACAAATTAGAGATTTCACCATTTTATTAATGTCGTTCCTTTACAGAGGCGTTGTAACAGGCCAAAACATAACATGATAAAATACGTGGATCATCAGAACCTATAGTAAACTTTATAAAAAGAAATCAAGAACTTGAGGGTTAACCCGAGGCTTGATCTCGTCTATAAGTTAATAAAGTAAACATGCCAACTTACAGCACATATATATGGAAAGTTATGTTCACTCGTCAAGCTGCTATCAATACCCAGAAGAATGACACTGGTGTACGTTAACATACAACCAACAATGATGACATTGTTTAGGTAAGGACTGGACATTTTGATATACCTGGAATAAATATGAGTAATTCGTTAAAATTATAGCTATCTGTAGCAAATACACTGCTATTCATAGACATTTAGCTTGATTGCTAAGTGAAGCCTCCCATGCAATGGATAAAATCATGTATATTTATAATAAACTGGCACAGATAGACATTTATCGTGATGGTTAAGTGAGGCTTCTCAAGAAAAACGTAACATTAAAAATACTTATAATAAATACACTAATACACCGAGACGTTTACCGTGATTGTTAAGTGAGACGTTTTACAAAAAAGTCAGATTTGGTATAATAAATACACGACCACATGTAGATATTTATCATGACTGCTCAGAGAGGCCTCTCAAAAAATAGGTAAAATTAGGCATATTTATGCCCCTCAATGGTACAGCAGTATGTCTGTGGAATTACAACGCTAGAAACCGGGTTTCAATACCTATAATAGGCAGAGCATAGATACCCAATAGTGTAGCTTTGTACTTAACTTCCGACACACAAACAAGACATATTTATAATAATTACATTACTACAGTTAGATAACTATCATGATGGCTAAGTGAGACCTCCCACGAAAAATGTAAAATCAGACATGTTTACAATAAATACAGTGCTACATCTGTTTGTTCTTTTAAGGTTTCTTAGTATAAGATGGCTTCGATTAATATGTAGCTACTTGAAAGGTTTGGTTTGGTTTTTGAATTTCGCGCAAAGCTACACAAGGGCTATCTGCACTAGCCGTCCCTAATTTAACAGTGTAAGATTAGAGGAAAAACAGCTAGTTATCACCACCCACCGCCAACTCTTGGAGTACATTTTACTAACGAATGGTGGGAAATGACAGTAACATTATAACACCCTAGAGCTGAAAGGGTTTGGTGTGACGGGGATTCGATCCTGCTACTCTCAAATTGCGAGTCGAATGCCTTAAGCACCTGGTTATGTTCCCTCTAGAGTCTAGACGTTTATAATAATTGCTGAGTGAGGCCTTTCACGGCAACTGAGTGTGTGTGTGCTTTCTTATAGCAAAGCCACATCGGGCTATCTGCTGAGTTCACCGAGGGGAATCGAACCCCTGATTTTAGCATTCTAAAATTCTTGTGCTGTACTAGCGGGGCACGGCAACTAAAAGTTCGATACTGACGTTTTACGTTCTATTGTTGTATAGGTTCTTTTTCCCTTCGATAGGACAGTAGTGTGTGTGTGTGATTTTCTTATAGCAAAACCACATCGAGCTATCTGCTGAGTCCACCGAGTGGTATCGAACCCCTGATTTTGGCGTTGTAAATCCGTAGACTTACCGCTGTACCAGCTGGAGACAGGGCAGTAGTAAGTTTACGAACTTACAATACTAAAATCAGGGATTCAATTCCTTTCGGTGGACACAGCAGATAGCCCAATATGGCTTTGCTATAAAAAAGTCACACGCACCCACACATAGGTTCTTTTGTATGATTTTATATAGAAAAAAAGTGAAAGTCCAGTCCATGTAATCATAACAAATTATTATTATTTCTCCTATAACATTTGTTATTAGCTACATTCACTTGTAGGCCTAACTTTACAAACAACATTTGTATAGAAATTCCGAGACTAATATTAAAACCTACTTCCCAGACAAAGTTTACATCATATACATGCAAGAATATTCTTATTAATCAATCAATAACATGTTCAATAATTCACTGTTCAGCTTACAAAATGTATAACTCGCTGACTGGAACTAAACTAATTACCCCTTTAGTTATACGATTCTCGTATTTATAGTGTACTCTTATTTATAGTGTACTCGTATTTATAGTATATTCTTATTTCTACATATTGCATGCAATTTCTAGATTCTATAAAACGTTTAACCTTCACGATCCTTCTCGAAATTGCATCATGTTCCCTCCAGTTAACAAGCATACAAATTAAATTACCAAAAATACAGTTACAATAATAATTGAATAGAAATCTAATTTATTTAGTTTTCGTTTTACTGTAATTTACAAGTATGCATTTTTTGCCACTTTATTCAGTAGAAGAAACCTGAGAATTTCTCTTGCTGTGTTTTAACCACAAATGGATTTTATTTGTTTGATGACGTATGCTCTAGTTTCTACAATTATGAAATAACTCCAACAAATTACAAAATTCAACTTAGAAGTTAGATTATACCTCTGGTTTCTAAAACGTATGTTAATAACAAGAAAGCTGGATGCCATAATAATTCCCAAGAGGGCAAAGGTTACAATGATGGCGTAGATTGTCAGGCTGATTCTAGAGGGCTGGATGATGATCAGAGTCCGATCTGGTGGAGGACCATTGACACCTAGTGATAACAAATGAATAAAACTGTAACATGGCTATTGGTAGTCTTACACACTTGAACTTCGACATTTTGAAGTTAAGAAACTTTAATATATTTGTCGAATATGGTTGTTTTAGTGTGACCGGTGCTTACTAAGAGGTTTAAATATATATTATTTTAAACTTTGGCGACTAGTTATTACTTTTAAACAAAGATATATATAATGCTCTAAACATGAACGTGTTTGTGGGTCTATTTTCAACATGTCTCGTGTTTACTAACTTTCCACAGCTGTAAATAAAATTACTTAACCAGAAATGTAAAATATGATATTCACTCGAAAGCTAACAGTGTGTCAAAGGACCACATTATACTTTAATATCAAAGACCACGTTAGGTGGTAATCACTAAAGACAACACTATATAATAATCACTATACGGTAATACTCGAGGAAAAGTTTATGTGGTAATCTAAGAAAATATTCTAAATGGTAATCTCTGAAGATTAGATATAATTTCAGAGACCATTCTATACTATAAGCTCAAATATCACACTAGATAATCTCAGTGATCACTCTAGATGGTAATCCCTGAGAACAATACTAGATGGTAATCTCAGAGACCAAACTATTAGGTTGCCCAGAAATGAATGTCGGAATTCTCACTATGACATTCAGAAGCTGAAGTTATCGTTGGTTGGTTGGTTTAAACCAACGTTTATCGCTTACAAGGTGTCTTAATTGTCTGCTGTTTTAACTCTACTCAGAGTAAATTTCACAACCCCCAAGACAGCATGGACAAGAAGGAATTTTGTCTGATTTTCCTCTTCGACTTCAAACTTGAACGAAAAGCTGCCGAAACTACACGGAACATCAACCAGGCATTCGGCCATGGATCTGTTACTGAACGTTGGTTCTAAAGCAGATGAAAGTCTTGAAGACCGCGATGGTCATGGAAGGAAGCCATCCTTAGATGAAAATATACTAAGGGAAGCAGTTAAGACAGACCTTTGCACAACACTATGTGAGCTTGTAGAAAAGCTAAGCACAAAGAAATCAAGCATTTCCAACCATCTGAGTGCGATTGGAAAGATGAAAAGGTTGGATAAGTGGGTTATCCAACTTCCGCACGAGTTAACTGAAGATCAACAAAATCGGCGTTATGAGACCTGTCAAGGATGACGCTCCAAAAATTGAACAAATTGAAAATCGAGGTTCTGCCTCATCCACCTTATTCCCCAGACCTTTTCCTGCAGATTTTCATTTTTTCAAGCACTTTGACAAATTTTTAACAATAAACGCTTTCAAAACCAGACAGCTGCAGAAGAAGTTTTTAGGGAGTTCATTGAGCATAGAAACTCTGATTTCTGAAGCAGGGTTACACGTTGGCAAAAGTGTGTTGAAGCAAATGGTGCTTTCCTTGATTAAAGAATGTCTACAACACTGGTTTATACTTTTCCAAACTTCGCAGTTTAAAAATGACACTTATTTCTGGACAACCTAATACATCCTAATTTCTGAGGACAACATTAAATAATAATCTCAGACTACACTATGTGTTGATCTCTCAGGACAACACAAGATAATAACCTCAAAGAATACACTAAACGGTAATCTCAGAAAAAAAAATAGACAATAATATCACATACCACTAGATGATAATATGATCGCACTAGGTGTTAATCTCTAAAACAACAATAGATGGTAATATCACAGATCAGAGTATATGCCAATCTGACAGATTACACTATATAGTAATCTCAAAGACTACATTAAATAAATACTTTCAGAGACCACACCAAATAGGTTATCTCTGAGGACCACACTAAATAAGTAATCTCTGAGGACCATATTAAAGAGTAATCTCAGCGTTCATTTACTACAAGGTCTCAAGAGGTACTTTTTTTTATTAAAGGTTTAACAACTTTCTCTAGTCTGACCTGAACCAACTGATTTTAAAAATCATTGTTACCAAACTATATTTTGACACTAAAATCCTCAAGTTGTAAATTCATATGGCTGCCAAAATGTAGGCTAGTTAGTTTTCAAGATACTTGAAAATATTTGTTTCACTATTTAAGTGAGAGACTATTGCAATAATTACTTATGACAACATAAAAATTATTTTAAGATAGTGGATGAAGGCAAGTTTATTTAAAATTAATTTTATATAAACCTTGTTAAAAAACGCAAATTAATTATCATAAGTCAATCATAAACTATATATTACCTCCAATTTGTCAAATGAGAAAGGCGCTTAATGTCGTCTCTGAATTATGTCTCGAATTAGAGCGAAACAGCCACATTCAACTTAATTTAAACTTTACCAATTGCTCACATACGACTTTAGAGATATTAGAGACTCATATTCAGTAAAATGACTATAAGAGCGAATTTTAAATGTTACGTAGTTTAAACAGATTACCATTCCAAATTATTTTCGCATCCTTGTAAAGCTTCAGCCTGTTCGAAATAGAATCGTATTCACCAATTTTCACCTCAGCGCCATCTGATGGATAAAATTAAATACAATGCTAATGAAATATTAATTTAAAATCACAACTTATTTAAATTGTCTCAATAAAAATTTATGTAAACACATTCGTTGAGATCTAGAAGTTCTAAGTTTTATAAGTAACGAAACAAAAGAAAACGCAAAAAGAGAAGAATGTAGAAATCTCTGATAAAAAGTGATGATAAAATAAAACTTACTTTGATATTGTTTGAGTAGGACAAGGCCTCTCCGTTCATTTCTGAAGAAGCTAACTGACCCCTGCAGAGAAACAGGAAAATCTATTAACGTTTAACAAATATTTATCGTCATCAAATCCAAACTAAGGATGAACAATATAGTTTAAAACTTGAAACTATCGTGTTATTCTACACTATACAAAGTGACGATAACAATTTGAAGTATTCTGTTGACTTGTAACACAGAATGAGTGGTTCTTTTTTTTTTTCAATGATGGTAGGCTACAGTGACGTATGCTATTATTTTAAAAAACGTTAATGTAGTGTTAGCTATCGTGAGTATGATATGATTTGATCGCAACATTCTAAAAATCAAATTTACGAAAACGTTTGACAAAAAGGTGACGCCTACCGTCACTCCAATAAATGAAGTTTTGTTGAAGGCCTCTCGGAAAAGGGTTCCCCAGAAAGGGTCACTATACTCGAACATTTCCAACGTCCTAGGACTTCCGCTAGCCAGGAGTTTCCGTTTCACCATTTGAATTGCCAGAGCTATCACCCAGATCCCATCGTACGCGTAACCATGGAAACGGTTGTTGCTTCCGTTGTAGTGTTGTTTGTACTGAGCATAGTACTCCGCTGAAGTCTGGCGAGATACAGATTTCATGGAATTTAAGAACTGACGTGTTAAGGCAAAAGTAAGTGCACTTAAGATTCCACGAGGCACTTTAAACACTTTAAAAAAAGAGTATATATAGCTTAGCGTGGCTAAAAAAAATTAGAGTTCCTATCCACGTCAAGGAAAAAACGTATATATAAAATCAATAAAAGAGTGTGATGCGAGTATATACACATGACAACGAGGGTTAATATTGTATTTCTGCAAACTATCACGAGTTAATAACAAAGTTTAGCTCTGAATAGTTTTGTATGTAGTATTGGAAACAATTATTGAAACCACAAGCTACAGATTCTACAGTCACTAACAATGAACAAATAGTAACTGACTGGCGAGTTTAATAAATAAATAAAGTGTGCTAGATAAACGACACACTCGTATTTTGTACGTGGTTCTTTAAGTGTACTCATAGGGTTACGGTTTATTGTCATGTTGCCATGCAGTTTATCAATATATGAATACTCGTCACAACAAATATGCTCGCCCTTTCAGCCATGGGGGCGTTATAATGTGACGGTCAATCCCACTATTCGTTGGTAAAAGAGTAGTCCCAAGAGTTGGCGGTGAGTGGTGGTGATTAGCTGCCTTCCATCTAGTCTTACACTACTAATTTAAGGACGGTTAGCGCAGATAGCCCTTGAGGAGCTTTGCGCAAAATTCAAAAACCAAACCTTTCAAGAAGCAACACGTTAATCGAAGCCAGCTTATACTAATCTTACTGTTCTCGAGGTAGCTAGCGTTTAACCCTATATTCACAGCAAGGGTATCAACAACATTTGTACTCGACAATCTCTCATCTCGTATACAACCTTCTCTGAATTACTTAATATTATGTTGTACTCGACAATCTCTCATCTCGTATACAACCTTCTCTGAATTACTTAATATTATGTTGTACTCGACAATCTCTCATCTCGTATACGACCTTCTCTGAATTACTTAATATTATGTTGTACTCGACAATCTCTCATCTCGTATACGACCTTCTCTGAATTACTTAATATTATGTTGTACTCGACAATCTCTCATCTCGTATACGACCTTCTCTGAATTACTTAATATTATGTTGTACTCGACAATCTCTCATCTCGTATACGACCTTCTCTGAATTACTTAATATTATGTTGTACTCGACAATCTCTCATCTCGTATACGACCTTCTCTGAATTACTTAATATTATGTTGTACTCGACAATCTCTCATCTCGTATACAACCTTCTCTGAATTACTTAATATTATGTTGTACTCGACAATCTCTCATCTCGTATACAACCTTCTCTGAATTACTTAATATTATGTTGTACTCGACAATCTCTCATCTCGTATACAACCTTCTCTGAATTACTTAATATTATGTTGTACTCGACAATCTCTCATCTCGTATACAACCTTTCTCTGAATTACTTAATATTATGTTGTACTCGACAATCTCTCACCTCGTATACGACCTTCTCTGAATTACTTAAATATTATGTTGTACTCGACAATCTCTCATCTCGTATACGACCTTCTCTGAATTACTTAATATTATGTTGTCTGACAATCTCTCATCTCGTATACGACCTTCTCTGAATTACTTAATATTATGTTGTACTCGACAATCTCTCATCTCGTATACGACCTTCTCTGAATTACTTAATATTATGTTGTACTCGACAATCTCTCATCTCGTATACGACCTTCTCTGAATTACTTAATATTATGTTTGATGTTTGGATTAATTCGACCCCTTATCAGCTACACGTATCCTGCACACAGCCCCTGAAAAATGGAGTTTTGCTGTAATTTTTCAGCCGACACTGATTACTTCACTTTGGCCCCTACTTTTCTGAGAGTCATGACTGACACACATACTACTACTGGGTATTGTATATGACTGTCTGTATGTTAATAAGAGTTACACTGGTGTGGTGGTGCTTTACTACTGGTTGGATGACAAACTATCAAAATGTGACTGTACTCTAGTGAGTTCATTTTTATGTGATAAAGAGGTCGTCATCCACGTGATATTAACTATTAATACCCTTTCCTTGGCCATTTTCATAATTATTTCCAGTAGTGAAACTCGGTTTTGGAAAGGGTTGATTATTTTGTTTTGAATTTCGCACAAAGCTACTCGAGGGCTATCTGTGCTAGCCGTCCCTAATTTAGCAGTGTAAGACCAGAGGAAAGGCAGCTAATCATCACCACCCATGGCCAACTCTTAGGCTACTCTTTCAACAACGAAGAGTGGGATTGGCCGTCATATTATAACGCCCCCACGACTGAAAGGGCGAGCATGTTTGGTGCGACCGGGATTCGAACCCGCGACCCTCGAATTACAGGTCGAACGCCTTAACACACTTGGCCATGCCGGGCCGGAAAGGGCTGAACATCGAATTAACTTTGTAAATGGACAACAAGTTGATAACAGAGCTTAGAGTTTAATGGCAGGCAAAGCATATATGTTAATAACCATTGAACTTTAACAAAGTAGTCAGAGGTACGATTCTTCATTTCTATTGAAGAACTGAGAAAGAGAAAAACTTTAACCCAGATAAAAAACTGTATATAGCGTAAGTTTAAATTTGATAAGGTACGAAAAGATAAATGACAGTTATTATCTCACTTTAACCTATTAAAAATATAAAGAGCTAAATAGACAAATAGAAATATTTATTGTCCTATTATACTTGTCTGTATGTAAGTATACTTTAACAAACTTCAAAATAAAGATGTATATTTTCATTGGAAAAAAGTAATGGATAAATTGTTATAAACTCTAGGTTTGGTTTTCATTTTTTTTCCCCTTTATCTTTCACGTTTCTCAAGTATATTATTTAAACCATAATTACCTACCATATCCTTTACCTTTCATGTTTCCCAACTATATTGTTTAAACTATATTACCATTTTCTTTGGTCCCGCATGGCCAGGTTAACCGGTTAAGGCACTCGACTCGAACTCTGAGGGTCGAGGGTTCAAATCCCCCTCACACCAAACATGCTCACCCTTTCAGCCGTAGGGGTGTTAAAATGTGACAGTAAATTCCCCCACTATTCGTTGGTAAAAGAGTATCCCAAGAGTTGGTGGTGGGTGGTGATAACTAGCTGCTTTCCCTCTAGTTTTATACGGCTAAATTAGAGATAGCTAGCGCAGGTAACCCTCGTGTAGCTTTGAGCGAAATTCAAAACAAACCGTTTCTTTATTTTTCATATTTTCCAACTATATTAGCTACACTACGTCACTTGCTATTCCCTTTATCTTCTGTGTTTCCTACGTATATTGGTTAAACCACATTACTTACCAGACCTGACACGGTAATGTCTTCCGTTGAACTAAGAGATAAGATATCTACAGCAAAGTAACCTTCCATGGCTTCCCTGAGCTGTGATTGGTTACAGGTCAGATTGTCTAAGTGTTTCATCCACCAACCATAATCATACATTCCTACAATGATCCACTGGTATTTCCTTCCGTACATACCTAATTTGTAAGCCTAAAAAATAAAAGATATTAAATTTATGTCTTCTGTTGTATGATTTTCCCTTTTATATTCGAAGCGAGAGTGTACTACGAAACAAAAACATTAAATCGTAAGCGTAACGTCTTTATGTAATTTATTGTCAGATCACAAAATTATTGGACGAGTGTAGCATGAAAGAAACGTTTACAAAATAATATATAATACTTGTTTACGGTTGGTTGGTTTGGCGTTTTATGGCGTAAAGTAACTTGGCTATCTGTGCACTGATATGGAAATAATATACGTTTTGTAATTCCTAACGTAAGCCTGAATCTAAACTTTATCATTAAACTTTTAGGTATTTTATTATTGACAGCATAGCCATAACGTAAAAAACGGAACAATCTATATGTAACACAATACAATTGTTGTATGTAACTATATAATTACAACTTTGCTAAGGACAAAGATACTCAATGAATTATCTATGTTTTGCCCATGGCGAGTATCAAAACTCGATTTTTAACGTTATACATTCTATGACTTTAATTGTGTATGGAATTACGTTAAGTTTATCTATCTACTGTAAAGTTTCTTGGTAAACTTCACACCATTCTAATATATATTGAACGAAATGTTTTAAAGCATTAGTTAAAGAATACATCCGAATAAAGCTTTCACCCCTAGACTCCTGTAGTTGAACGGTCCTATTAAAAACATAACGAGTTGTTTTAACATACACACAAAATTATTGGTTATGTTTTAAACAAGAGCTGGTTAGATGTGTATAGAAAAATGTTTCCATTTTTTATTTCGGAAAGAAATATTTATTCCAAAACGCCACTGCCAAAAAAACATGCAAATTTAACCGTATTATACAGTGGATATAGAAATATACTATAACCACACTTGGAAGTAGCCATTCACTAGTATTAAAAACAACAACAACAATAACAAACAACAGACTAACTTGTGACTTCTTTACTAGTATTTTAGTATCGCATGATTTGTATACTGGGTTTCTGTACACATAATATCGTGTTGTTTCAACATTGTTAACACTGTGATGACGAGAAACCCACTCGAATTAAAAATGTATCTCAGAGAGGCTGGTACGGGTACTAATAAAGCAGTGAACAATGTATCGACTTTCTCAGGTCATCTTCAGCCGTACTGAGATATATTGTTAACACAGCTTAGCTGGACTTCAACCCTAATCCTAAAACTGGAATATGGGCTGTCGTTTTTTGACATTCTAATCTCGCACCTTGGCTAACATTTAGCTACACACATCCGGGTATTTCTTTATAAATATTCGTTCATAACTGTTGTTCCGATGTTTGAATACATACCCTTTTTAAAAACAGGTTTGTGTGTGTGTGTGTCAAGCAGACGTCAAATGTAATGGTTTATCAGGTTTAATATTTACTTATGGTATAAAGCTGGATATTTTGTAAGAGTCCAGATGAAACAGCGTTTCTAAAGAGAGGTGGATTACATTAATTATTTTTATATGGAAAATTGATTTTCTTTTCCAGTTTTTAGGTTACTAAACATTTTGACGAATTATTTTTGTTAATTGTCCAAATTATTTTGGCCCGGCACGACCAGGTAGTTAAGATACGCAACTCGTAATCTGAGCGTCGCGGGTTCGAATCCCCGTCACACCAAATATGTTCGCTCTTTCAGTCGTGGAGGCGTAACAATGTTATGGTCACTTCGTCGATAAAAGATTCGGTGGATGGTGATGACTAGCTGCCTTCCCTCTGGTCTTACATTGCTAAATTAGGGGCGACTGGCGTAGATAGCGCGAGATTCAAACCATTTTATACATAACTGAAAAATACGAAGTAACTTTTAAAAGCACAAGAAGGTAAAAAGTACGTGTTCAATGTTTCGGTCAAAACGTTCCCCACACCTATGGGGATGCAGTTGATGAGCTGGTCCAAGTAGAGTTGAACAAAATATCAAAGTATTGATAAACGCGTGTGTGTAATATTGTGTTCTTACGACTTTACCAACTGATTATCAGAAAACGAACTTATTCTGCAACAGGTGTTTGTTACAATGCGTCATAGAACTTGCTTTTAAACCTGACTCTCATTTTGAAATGTTATTAACATTCATATAACTTACTTCACAGAAGACGTTTCTCGCCCAGTGTTCATCGAAATTACCAAGAATAATACGGACATCTTTTTCCTGAAATTAAGTATAAAACTTGTTATTTTGTATCTGAAAAACATGAAGTATAAAACGTGTTATTTTGTATCTGAGAAACATGAAGTATAAAACGTGTTATTTTGTATCTGATAAACATGAAGTATAAAACGTGTTATTTTGTATCTGAAAAACATGAAGTATAAAACGTGTTATTTTGTATCTGAAAAACATGAAGTATAAAACTTGTTATTTTGTATCTGAGAAACATGAAGTATAAAACGTGTTATTTTGTATCTGAGAAACATGAAGTATAAAACGTGTTATTTTGTATCTGAAAAACATGAAGTATAAAACGTGTTATTTTGTATCTGAAAAACATGAAGTATAAGACGTGTTATTTTGTATCTGAGAAACATGAAGTATAAAACGTGTTATTTTGTATCTGAGAAACATGAAGTATAAAACGTGTTATTTTGTATCTGAGAAACATGAAGTATAAGACGTGTTATTTTGTATCTGAGAAACATGAAGTATAAAACGTGTTATTTTGTATCTGAGAAACATGAAGTATAAAACGTGTTATTTTGTATCTGAAAAACATGAAGTATAAGACGTGTTATTTTGTATCTGAAAAAGATGAAGTATAAGACGTGTTATTTTGTATCTGAGAAACATGAAGTATAAGACGTGTTATTTTGTATCTGAGAAACATGAAGTATAAGACGTGTTATTTTGTATCTGAGAAACATGAAGTATAAAACGTGTTATTTTGTATCTGAAAAACATGAAGTATAAAACGTGTTACTTTGTATCTGAGAAACATGAAGTATAAAACGTGTTACTTTGTATCTGAGAAACATGAAGTATAAAACGTGTTATTTTGTATCTGAAAAACATGAAGTATAAGACGTGTTATTTTGTATCTGAAAAACATGAAGTATAAGACGTGTTATTTTGTATCTGAAAAACATGAAGTATAAAACTTGTTATTTTGTATCTGAGAAACATGAAGTATAAAACTTGTTATTTTGTATCTGAGAAACATGAAGTATAAAACGTGTTATTTTATATCTGAGAAACATGAAGTATAAAACGTGTTATTTTGTATCTGAGAAACATGAAGTATAAAACGTGTTATTTTGTATCTGAAAAACATGAAGTATAAGACGTTATTTTGTATCTGAGAAACATGAAGTATAAGACGTGTTATTTTGTATCTGAGAAACATGAAGTATAAAACGTGTTATTTTGTATCTGAGAAAGATGAAGTATAAGACGTGTTATTTTGTATCTGAGAAACATGAAGTATAAGACGTGTTATTTTGTATCTGAGAAACATGAAGTATAAGACGTGTTATTTTGTATCTGAGAAACATGAAGTATAAGACGTGTTATTTTGTATCTGAGAAACATGAAGTATAAAACGTGTTATTTTGTATCTGAGAAACATGAAGTATAAAACGTGTTATTTTGTATCTGAGAAACATGAAGTATAAAACGTGTTATTTTGTATCTGAAAAACATGAAGTATAAGACGTGTTATTTTGTATCTGAAAAAGATGAAGTATAAGACGTGTTATTTTGTATCTGAGAAACATGAAGTATAAGACGTGTTATTTTGTATCTGAGAAACATGAAGTATAAAACGTGTTATTTTGTATCTGAAAAACATGAAGTATAAAACGTGTTACTTTTTATCTGAGAAACAAAAAGTAGAAACGTGTTACTTTGTATCTGAAAAACATGAAGTATAAAACGTGTTACTTTTTATCTGAGAAACATGAAGTATAAAACGTGTTATTTTGTATCTGAGAAACATGAAGTATAAAACGTGTTATTTTGTATCTGAGAAACATGAAGTATAAAACGTGTTATTTTGTATCTGAGAAACATGAAGTATAAAACGTGTTATTTTGTATGTGAACAAAAGAAAGATTTTTTTTTTTTACTTTCAATATCAACAGCGTTTAGCAAATGACAAAGAAATGCACATCAAATAGAAGCAATTGAAATATATTCGTCAAAAGATCACTTTCTGCCCCCTGTGGCATAAGAGTAAACTACAATTATTTGTGTTAAAAATTAATGAAACATCTCTTTTAATCACGCATTTCTTCAGGTGAAGAAATATAAACGTAACCCTCTTCTCTGGATAAAATTGTTTAGCTACTATAATAAGAACACTTTGATATTAAAAAAAAACACACTAAAAATTCACAGTCCGAATGACGTAATAATTCAAATTCTAACTAATTATTTTCTCTGACAAAAATTTTATCCTGAAAATTTTCAAAATGATTAGAAGGAGATGGGAAAGAACGTAAAAAGTGGGATAAAAACAAAACATGTTAATTTGATGTGACAAGTGACGAAATATGGGCTATCAAAATAACATACTTTTTAACAGTAGTAACTCCTGCGCTAAAAATTATCAAGTTAAAGTTCTTTCTTTTACGGTAGATACATCTGTTTTATTCTTTTTTGTCGCATATAATATGTACATATTAATAAAATTTTAACATAGTTTAATCCATTTATTTGTGGAATACTCTATAAAATTATGACTATTTATTTCTATGTATATTAATAAATATAAATAAACCAAATAAAAAGCCGAAATTGGTATAAAAAGTTTATTTTAAACATCGTTTTATATTAACGTATATCTGAAAATAAGAACTTATTGAATATATCACAAAAAACGCCAGGGCCAGTTGGATAAGGCACTCGACTCGCAATATAAAGATCGCGGATTCGAATCCCCGTCTCACCAAACATGCTCGCCCTTTCAACCGTGGGGACGTTATAATGTGCGGTTAATTCCACTATTCGTTGGTAAAAGAGTAGTCACAAGAGTTGGTCACCAGAGTTGGCGGTAGGTTGCGATGATTAGTTGCCTTCCCTCTAGTCTTACACTGCTAAATTAGGGACGGCTAGCGCAGATAACCCTCGTGTAGCTTTGCGCGAAATTCAAAAACAAACAAACAAAAACAAAACCATAACAAACGAGATAATATTGTATCCAGTGTGAGGTATCTTTGTGCTATTTGTGATTTATATATAATGAACAAGGTAATATTGTATCCAATGTAAGTTATCTCTGTGCTATTTATGACTTACCCATCTATAACGAACGAGGTCTGAAAACACGACAACTGAAATTATATCATAATAATAATAAACTCAATATTCGGAGAAAAAGAGAAAATTCTCTTCATTAAAACAGTTAACAAAATAAAAGAGTTTGTTTTTGAATTTCGCACAAAGCTACTCGAGAGCTATCTGTGCTAGCCGTCCCTAATTTAGCAGTGTAAGACTAGAGGGAAGGCAGCTAGTCATCACCACCCACCGCCAACTCTTGGGCTACTCTTTTACCAACGAACAGTGGGATTGACCGTCACATTACAACGCCCCCACGGCTGGGAGGGCGAGCGTGTTTGGCACGACTCGGGCGCGAACCCGCGACCCTCAGATTACGAAACGCACGCCTTAACGCGCTAGGCCATGCCGGGCCCAAATAAAAGAGTTCAGTTGAAATTTTCAAAGCGTTTTAAAGTTGGTTCAACAGAGATTGTTGATTGGATTATGCGACGCCTGACTTGAAAAGTGTTTTTTTTTTTTTAATTTCGTTCAAAGCTACTCGAGGGCTATCTGCGCTAGCCGTCCCTAATTTAGCAGTGTAAGACTAGAGGAAAGGCAGCTTGTCATCACCACTCACCGCCAACTCTTGGGCTACTCTTTTACCAACGAATAGTGGGATTGACCGTCACATTATAACGTCCCCACAGCTGAAAGGGCGAGCATGTTAGGTGCGATGGGAATCTGAACCCGCGACCCTCGGATTACGAGTCGAACGCCTCAAGCCATCTGGCCATGCCGGGCCCCTTAAATAGTGAAGCAAGCAATGCAAACCAGAAATCAAAGAAGACGTTTCTGTAAGTTTGTGTTTCTACCACTGAACCATTAGTTCAGTTTTATCAGACTACTAAAGACATAGTAGGAAAAATTAATGTGTATACAGATAACAATTACTGTTGTGTTTATAGAACCACACCTTATCTGAGGGCTTAATTAGATGTAATTTATCTAATGTTAGAAAAAGCATGAGATATAGAACTTTCACACTGAAATATGTGATATAAACAAACAATCTAACAGAACATACACTTACTTGGCAATGACTAATGTGACAAGTGGCCTTGTTTCATTGAACTATAAGACAAATGACTTTGTTTTATTGAACTAGGAGACAAATGGCAATGTTCCATTGAATTAGGAGACAAGTGGCCTTGTTTTATTGACCTAGGAGACAAATGGCATTGAACTTGGAAATAAGAGGCCTTGTTTTATTGAACTAGGAGACAAATGGCAGTGTTTCGCTAAACTAGAACATAATTTGCCTTGTTACATTGAACTAGGAGACAAGTGGTCTAGTTGATTGGTCTAGTGTCCTTGTTTCATTGAAGTAGGAGACAGGTAACCTTGGCTCTCTAAACAAAGAGACAAGTGTTCTTGTTTGACTGAAGTAGGAGACAGGTAACCTTGGCTCTCTAAACAAAGAGACAAGTGTTCTTGTTTCATTGAAGTAGGAGACAGGTAACCTTGGCTCTCTAAACAAAGAAACAAGTGTCCTTGTTTGACTGAAGTAGGAGACAGGTAACCTTGGCTCTCTAAACAAAGAGACAAGTGTTCTTGTTTCATTGAAGTAGGAGACAGGTAACCTTGGCTCTCTAAACAAAGAAACAAGTGTCCTTGTTTGACTGAAGTAGGAGACAGGTAACCTTGGCTCTCTAAACAAAGAGACAAGTGTTCTCGTTTGACTGAAGTAGGAGACAGGTAAACTTGGCTCTCTAAACAAAGAGACAAGTGTCCTTGTTTGACTGAACAAACAAAATAAGTTTCATTTGCATAAAATGTTATTTTTCAACGAAACAATTATTTTAGCTGGAAAATTATAATAATTGTTTATAAAATGAAGATATGCCAATCGTTACTTAACTTAGATGTTTGTTTGTAGTTAAGCACAAGTCTGCATAATGGTCTACTTGTGCTCTGCCCATCAAGTGTATCGAAACTTTGTGTTAAGTCTTCAGGCTTACCGCTATGTCAGTAGCGATTTATCTGAGGAACATTAAGATGTAGGTATAGTTTCCATAATAACAAGATATATCTTAAACTCACACACTTCCTCCTAATGCCTTCTTTTTATCCCACCATCGTACAAGTACAATTTATTCTTTTATAATTATTTTAATTTTAGTACACTACATATTTAAAGTAGTACATTTTCAAGCTATGGGATGGCGCTTTACTCACCTTGAGCTTAGATATTGCTAACTTCAGTTCATCAACAAATCCTTGCTGAGCAGCTATTTCGATCTTAGCAGCTTCAAGATCCGACAGTAATTTGCTATGCGGCTAAAACAGAAACAATTAGTTGGTCTACGTACAAAAAATATCTACATTTGCCATTCATTAAAACCAAAGAATGAGAGTGCTCTTAATATAGATCGAAAAAATAGTTCCGGAAATACAATACACGAAAAAACCCGCAACAGTCAGATTGAACAAAATATCAGTTTCCTAGTGACGCATGGGAGACACAGTTTAACGTGATACTAATATAATCAAGAAGCAAACAAATTCGATAAAATTTGAATTATATGTAAAGCGTCAGATGTGTTTCTCGCAGTATTACATATAAATATGAAGCCTATCATTGGATTCATTACCCCTCATCAGCATCCCTCAACAAGAGTGAATCGGAAGAGCAGAACTATACTTCGTATGTATTTGAAGTTGTCTTTTAATTCGCAGAAACCGATGCAACTCTGTGACAGATAATGAATCGAATGATAATGCTTTCTTCATAATTAGATTAGGATTCAAACTCCTCGTATTTTGAACAATTCGGAAGAATAAACTAGTAGGGTTAACGATCAGTATTTCTTAAATCCTGTAAAATAGAGACTCACTGTGGCGAGTAAAAATACAACCCCAAACGCCATACGTGTAATGTAAATACGTAACAAAACAAATCATTTGTTAACGAACAAAATCCTCTTGTAGGTTCCTTATGACGTAACTGGAATGATACAGTTTGGTGTTTAAAGTTCTTCAGTTAATTAAATAAATTTTGCAAAATGTATAGATGTGGTTATATGTGCTGCGTTAATTAGAGATATGTTGTAAGCGGTCGGTTAAATCGCGTGTAATAGGTTTCTCTGTTTTGTTTTGAAAAAAAAAACAAAACCAACTACGAAAAACAAAGAAATATACATCAGGAAGAGATCTTTAAGCTCGAGGAAGCTGGAGTGAAAAACTGGAGTTTCTTGATATTTTTACCATTTGTTCTTGCTAGTCTCTTGGGTGACGATCTTAGAAAATGGAGTTATTTCGTTTGCAGGGAAAATTTTAATATTGTTTTACCTTTCCATTGGTTGGAACTTTTCGCTTCACTTTCTGGCAGGTGATGGCACTATTAACGTAAGTAGAATTTTTTCGTCCAAAAGATCGTAACTGGTGGCTTTAGTAAGTCCTTGACCAGAACTTGTAGTTACTTTGGCAGGTAGGGTTTGACCTAGAGGTTTATTAAGTAGAATTCCAGGGTGCAAAACGTGACATTGTACCTACTCACATTTTGAGCTATGATGTCTTGTCAGAATAACGGGTCAAAATATGTTCATGTTTGATCAAAGATGGTTGTTAGACACAGAGAAGCGTTTAGGAAAACTGATTTTACAGTAAGAACTGTAAAACCGTAAAAACAATTAATAAGACTTACAGAAAAGGAAACGTTAGTAAAAGTAAATAATTATAGGTTAAATAAATTGTATTTCTATTATAATAATAATAAACAATATAACTGGAATATAAGATCTTAATTTAAAAAGGAGCGTATATTAACTAATTATATTTTTGTATTTATTTTAGATTATTTACCTTTAATTAAAATCCGGTATTTGTATGTTTTTCTTATAAATTCTCAGCAAACTTTTATCTTTGAAGTCATGGTACCAATAGAAAAAAAAAATAATAGAAGGAAAAAATCGAATATTCCAGTGTTTTCTTATATACATACACATACATAGATAGATACATATGTAAATCATTATTTCAGTAGTTAAGTCAATACTGTTATCAAAAGGGAGGCTTGCGTAAAAAACGAAGTTAAATCACCAGTGCAGAAGCTACAACGTGCCCCGGGCACATCTTATATCCTACATCATAGACCTTGCCTTAGGACTCTTTTTAATTTATGTGAGTTTTTATATTTTTATTGTTTGGATAATTAATATATATATATATATATATAAAGATAAATACGCGTGTATAATATAAACTAAAACGGTTGTTCACATACATACTTGAGCAAATATAATATTTTAAAGAAAATTAATAGTGATAAAGTTAAGTAAACAAAATTAAAAGACAGGACTGCATTAAAAACAGCAAACACAAACCACTAATTATATTAGTTTGTTATAACCTAGAAACAAGTCGAAACAGAAATAAATTAAAAAATAATAAACAAAAAAACGCTGCACTATTTAAAAATATCCCAGGGTACAATTTATAATGTGGACTAGTTAAAATTATCCCAGGGTACAAGTTATAATGTGGACTAGTTAAAAATATCCCAGGGTACAAGTTATAATGTGGACTAGTTAAAAATATCCCAGGGTACAAGTTATAATGTGGACTAGTTAAAAATATCCTAGGGTACAAGTTATAATGTGGACTAGTTAAAATATCTCAGGGTACAAACTATAATGTGGACTAGTTAAAAATATCCCAGGGTACACACTATAATGTGGACTAGTTAAAAATATCTCAGAGTACAAGTTATAATGTGGACTAGTTAAAAATATCCCAGGGTACAAACTATAATGTGGACTAGTTAAAAATATCCCAGGGTACAAGTTATAATGTGGACTAGTTAAAAATATCCCAGGGTACACACTATAATGTGGACCAGTTAAAAATATCCCAGGGTACACACTATAATTTGGACCAGTTAAAAATATCCCAGGGTACACACTATAATGTGGACCAGTTAAAAATATCCCAGGGTACACACTATAATGTGGACCAGTTAAAAGTATCCCAGGGTACAAGTTATAATGTGGATTAGTTTAAAATATCCCAGGGTACAAGTTATAATGTGGGATCTTTTAATTAGTACAGCGTTTTTTTATTATTTTTGTTCCGGCATGGTTTTAGGTTATAACAAACTAATATATGATATAATATAATGTACATCCACATACAAATACATATATATCTTTAGAGTAATTGAACAGATAATTAATGAAGTCCACGTAGTTGTAGAGAATGGTAAAGTTATATATATAACTTTAGAGTAATTGAACAGATAATTAATGAAGTCCACGTAGTTGTAGAGAATGGTAAAGATTAGTATAGCAATGCCAAAATATCTTGATTTTTATATCCAGACATCATAATGAGGACTGGAATGCTAATTTTAGGGACAGTTCTGGCTGTCTTCTCCCATTGAGGTTTATCACTTTAACTGCTATTGTTTCTTTATCTCAATCATAATGACTTAATAACCCATCTTATGTTGTTTTTATTCCTTTGGTATTATAGTTTGTTTCCTAGCTGCATTTGTTTTATATAAAACCAAAATCTAACAAAATATTCATTAAGAAATAAAAATGGAAAAATACCTTTTAAGGTGTTTGAAAACGTATTTAATAATTACAAAACAACAACAACAACAAACGTTAACAATATTACAAAAGTGAACCTTTTCACTAGAGATCCAAAATTCTGAAAACGCGAAGAGACTTTAACTTACTAAGGCATAGCGAGGTTTGCTTTGGTAGAGAGTCCCTACACGGGACCAGTTAAAGAACTGGAGTAATGACACTCTGGCTGGGTTGAAGGCAGTTTCACTGGGGACGATTTGAAAAAAGTTTGGGTAGTTTTCAACCGTATACATCGGGTGTGTGTCCCCGTAGGTGAGCTGTAAAATAAAACAAGAAGGTAATGAATGACACTTGTGATACTTGTTTCTGTTTCGAAGTTAAGTATAAAGTTACACAATGGGCTATCTGTGTTCTGCCCACAACGGGTATCGAAACCCGTTTTCTAGTATCGTAGATCCACAGACACACCGATGAGCTACTAGAGGGGGGCATGTGATGGGATGTATATAAATACATCGGAGGTGTAGTACGTCTTAGTCATCAGTGAAGACGACAGGTTTACTTCATTTAGGGCCGAGCTGAGTGATCACGTGCCCGTCAGTGCAAAAACAAATATCGCGTTCCCCACTTTGGGGTTGTAGGAGTGTCATCAGAGTGACAGTCAAATCCCACCATTTAGCCAGAAAAAGTTGGTTCTCCTCTAGCCTACCATTTCAAAACGAGAGATTGGTAACACAGATAGCCTTCCTGTAGCTTTATTCAAACATCAAAAATGACTCAATTGCATCTGTTTATATACACGTCAGGGAGTGACCACGTGAAAGAAACAGTGCATGGACAGTAATATTACATATAATAAGTTATAAATCCAATATCAATTACAGAAATGGCCTCTACTGATTGGGCGAACTTTTCACACTGGACAAAAGATATTCTCGTCTCGTCTAATTCAAAAACTCTAACTGACCAAAACGTGCCGCGAACAGCGATTAATGTGGGGTCAACGTGCCATGTTACGCTGTGCAGGATGTGTCCTGGCGCCTTTTTTGTTCCTACAAAATGTCGATAGCTAAGAATCTGTTTACTTTCTAAGAAATATAAAATATACACAGCTCATCATTCTAACGTTGTTTATCTCCAACTAACCGTTAAAGCGATGTGGATTAGACATTTGTTTTCCAGTCAACTGAACATATCCCATTTATTAGGAAGTAGTGCAGTGGAAACATTTGAGGTATTATCCAGAAACTGTCGAGTGGAAAGAAAAGGAAAGAACAACACAGAGAACAAAGTAGAAGATTAAAACGCCACCTTACGACATTTTCCGTGATAGACATTGAGGATAACAACAATAACAAAAACTTGGAGCGAACAACTGGACAACTTTAGATCTCGGAGTGCCAGTCAAACAGAAACCTTGCTGGGCGACTCCTAACGTTCATCACAGCCAATAAAGCATCATGACATAGAGCAATGCCCCTAGTTATTGTTATGATACGGCCATTTTACCGAGAAATGTTATTGATATTGGAAGCTTTATCTAGTTACTGACCACACTGTATAGATGAAAATAGTTTTTAAAAAAAGTTTATATGTAAAAACGGCTGTTATGAGTTGAGAAAATTCTATGTAGAACAGCCAACAACGTTTCGACCTTCTTCGGTCGTCGTCAGGTTCACAAAGAAAGAAAGAGGTAACTAATCGATAGCTGACCACATGTTTGAAGGTGGGTTGTGTAATTGAGTGTAGAAATGTAGAGGGCGTGCTTAAATGTTTGAATTTTTTTTTTAATATAGGTATAAAGGTGTTCCTTTTCATTGGTTTATTTTGGGCTTGAGTTGTTGTATGAGTAAGGCTTCTTTAATTTTGCTTCTGTTTATATTTATTTCATTATTTAGTATTTGGGTGTTTTCTATGGTCATGTTGTGTTTATTTGACTTGCAGTGTTCGAAAACGTGTGAAGGTGACTTTTTGTGTCCGTTGAATCTGGCTTCCATTTTTCTACTTGTTTCTCCAATATAGAAGTCGTGGCAGTTATCACATTGTATTTTATAAATAATGTTGGTGTGGCGTTTGTCAGTGTAGTTTTTACATAGTATAGACCTTAGTTTTGTGGCTGATTTTTAAATAAATTTGGTATCAACTGGAATGTCATATTTTGTTGCTAGTGTTTGCCAAATGTTGGTTATTTTTTTATTGATGTCGGGAATATATGGTATGCAGTAGTATATGGTTTCGTGATTTTTTGATTCGTGAGATATATTTACTTTTGTTGGTTGGTTTTGCTTTCTGTCTAGGTGTGTGCGTATAATGTTTTCTATGGATTGTAGAGAAAACTTATTGATGTTGATGAAGTATTGTTTTATTTTGTCTAATTCATCGTTAATTTTATCTGGTGAGCATAGTTTTATGGCTGTGTTTATTTGGTTTCTTAGTATGTTGAGTTTTTGTTTTGTTCCATGTGATTAGTCCCAAGAAATGTATAGTCCAGTATGGGTGATTTGTTGGTGGATTCCTGTTTTAAATTGTGTGTCGGTACTTGTAATTTTGAGGTTAAGAAATGATATTTGATTGCTTTCTTCCTGTTCACATGTGAAGTTAATGTTGAGATGTATAAAGTTAATGCGATTGAAAAAATTAAATGTGTGTTCTGTAGATCTGAATCCCGCAATCGTGTCGTATACATATCTGTACCAGTATAGTGGTGGATGTAATGCTGTGTTAATTGTTTGTTTTTCAACTTGTGTCATAAAAATATTGGCTAGAACTGGTGATACTGGGTTATCCATGCTTAGACCATTTGTTTGTATACAGTTGTGGTTGTTGAACATGAAGTTTGTCTTCATGAACCATGGGTTAGGGTCACGAGTATAGAGTTCTAAGGCTATCTTGCAGGCTTCAGTGGTTGGGTCTTCTGTGAAGACCATCGAAACTGGCCATTAAGGCTTCATGATTAAGTTGATTAAGGCTATATTTGAAATTAAAAGAATCTTTGATGAATGAGCTGTTACATCAGAGTGTAAATGGGTATGGGATTATTAATTAATAACCTAACATCCAACTGCAACGCCCCCTATAATCCCGTACCCGTTTATACTCTCGTCCCTAAGACATGTTTCCGGCAACAATCACTTGCAAGCTGTTGAATTTGTTTTTTTTTAATTTCGCGCAAAACTACTCGAGGGCTATCTGCGATAGCCGTCCCTAATTTAGCAGTGTAAGACTTGGGCTACTCTTTTTACCAACGAATAATGGGATTGACCGTTACATTATAACGCACCCACGGCTGAAAGGACGAGCATGTTTGGTGCGACGGGGATTCGAACCCACGACCCTCGGATTACGGATTAACGCCTTAACACACTTGGCCATGCCGGGCCAAAAGAAAGGAGAGGTTATAGAGAAGAGAGGATAAATGTGTGTTTTCTTACAGCAAAGCCAAATCGATCTATCTCCTGAGCCAACCGAGGGGAATCAAACCCCTGATTTTAGCATTGTAAATCCGTAGACTTATTGCTGTACGTGTGGGGGTACACTTGCAAACTCTCTCTTTCTTAACCTGAAGAGGACATAGGAAGGTCGAAATGTTGTTCTCTCCTTATAATTAGAAGTGTTAATACCCATACCAGCCGTTCTGAGATACACAAGTACTATTTCTACCAATGTAAACTGCTGCAGGACAGCAAATATGAATCTAATGGTGGAATATTAACAAAGTTTGTTTATCAGTTCAAGCACTCGTATAAGTTAATTTGTATCCATCATTACAGTGGTTAGTCCAAACAGCCACGAATTTGTTGTCATTTATATATGAAACTCAAAATCTCTGTTTGTTTGCTTGCTTGTTTGTTCGCCATTTGCACTGCACATACCACACTCCTTCGCATAAAGGTACATAAAACAACTATTTCGCTAACAAACCCGTATATGGTCTATTTGCTAAACCGGTTATTCTATTGTTAACATATACATTACACGAAGACTTAACAATTAATTTAGAATATAGCATTATAGGCCTATTTAGTTGTAGATCATTAACTATACATTTACTAACGTATCATATATTTAGCATCACAGACAAAATAAATGTACACAGAATTAAAATGAGTGAAAAAGCAGACAGAGGGCGTAGTCTATCAAATATAATTATGCTGTCTGCCATAAAGTAGATTTTGTGAAAAGAGTAAGGCTTAAGTTATAATACTTATTTTGTGAAAATAAGATAAAATTTAGGTTAGTGAATGTATTTTATTCTACTTTCTCTTTTCTCTGGCTGGTTTGAAACTGGAAGTGTTTGTTTTTGTATATATTATAAAGTTCAATAGATCATTTTATTTGTAATGTATTTTATAGATCTAGCGTGAACACGCTATCAAACTCATATAGAACTCTATATCCGAGATTTTTACCTATCAATAGACACTCTTAGCAACCAATTAGCAACTCTCATAGAATTCACCACGATGAAGACAAACTTCATGTTCAACAATCACAACTATAGATAAACAGATGGCTTAAGCATGGGCAACTCAGTAATACCAGTTCTAGCCAATATTTTTATGACACAAGTTGAAACACAAGCAATTAACACAGCATTACATCCACCACTATACTGGTACAGATATGTAGACGACACGATTGCGGGATTCAAATCTACAGAACACACATTTAATTTTTTCAATCACATTAACTCCATACATCCCAACATTAACTTCACATGTGAACAGGAAGAAAGCAATCAAATATCATTTCTTAACCTCAAAATTACAAGAACCGACACACAATTTAAAACAGGAATCCACCAACAAATCACCCATACTGGACTATACATTCCTTGGGACTAATCACATGAAACAAAACAAAAACTCAACATACTAAGAAACCAAATAAACACAACCATAAAACTATGCTCACCAGATAAAATTAACGATGAATTAGACAAAATAAAACAATACTTCATCAACATCAATAAGTTTTCTCCACAAACCGTAGAAAACATTATACACACACACCTAGACAGAAAGCAAAACCAACCAACAAAAGTAAATATATCACACGATTTAAAAAATCACGAAAAACTAGTAACAAAATATAACATTCCGGTTAATACCAAATTTATTCGAAACCAGGCGCAAAACTAAGGTTTATACTATGTAAAAACTACACTGACAAACACCACACCAACATTATTTATTAAACACAATGTGATAACTGCCACAACTTCTATATTGGAGAAACAAGTACAAAAATGGAAACCAGATTCAAAGAACACAAAAAGTCACCTTCACACGTTTTCGAACACTGCAAGTCAAATAAACACAACATAACCATAGAAAACACCCAAATACTAAATAAAGAAACAAATATAAACAAACGCTAAATTAAAGAAGCCTTACTTATACAACAACTCAAGCCCAAAATAAACTAATACAAAGGAACATCTTTATACCTATATTAATAAATATAATCAAATATCTAAGCACGCCCTCTACATTCCTACACTCAGTTACACATTCCCCTTCAAACATGTGGTCAACTATCGGTCAGTTACCTCTTTCTTTCTTTGTGAACCTGAAGATGACCGAAGAAAGTCGAAACGTTGTTCGCTCCTCTACATAGAGTTTTCTCTACTCATACCAGCCGTTTTTAAATGTATATTTTTCTCTACAAATGGGTTTTCTCGTCATCACGGAAAAAAACGTTGTGTAAAGCAGTATGACCTGATGAATAAAAAACGTTAATAAGAATATACCCGATAAATATAAACGTTGTAGCAATGCTCACACTTGAGAAAGTTGTTAAGAAGCAGACAACTGATAATAAATAAAAACCTTTGAAAGAAGTACAAACCTAATGAATAAAGAACGTTGTAAACAAGTACACACCTGATGAATAAAGAACGTTGTAAAGCAGGACACACCTGATGAATAAAGAATGTTGTAAAGACGTACAAATATAATGAATAAAGAATGTTGTAAAGCAGGACACACCTGATGAATAAAGAACGTTGTAAAGACGTACAAATATAATGAATAAAGAATGTTGTAAAGCAGGACACACCTGATGAATAAAGAACGTTGTAAAGACGTACAAATATAATGAATAAAGAATGTTGTAAAGCAGGACACACCTGATGAATAAAGAACGTAAAGAAGTACCCACCTGATGAATAAAGAACGTTGTAAAGGAGGACACACCTGATGAATAAAGAACGTTGTACATGATGAATAAAAAGAATGTGAATGTAAAAGCAGAATAAAGAATGTTGTAAAGAAGTTCATACCTGATGAATAAAGAACGTTGTAAAGCAGCACACACCTGATGAATAAAGAACGTTGTAAAGAAGTACATACCTAATGAATAAAGAATAAAAGACACGTTTGTAAAGCAGCTGATGAATAAAGAACATTGTAAACACACACTGATGAATAAAGAACGTTGTAAAGCAGCACACACCTGATGAATAAAGAACATTGTAAACACACATGATGAATAAAGAACGTTGTAAAGAAGTACACACCTGATGAATAAAGAACGTTTTAAAGCAGGACACACCTGATGAATAAAGAACGTTTTAAAGCAGGACACACCTGATGAATAAAGAACGTTTTAAAGCAGGACACACCTGATGAATAAAGAACGTTTTAAAGCAGGACACACCTGATGAATAAAGAACGTTGTAAAGCAGGACACACATGATGAATAAAGAACGTTGTAAAGCAGGACACACATGATGAATAAAGAATGTTGTAAAGAAGTACACACCTGATGAATAAAGAACGTTTTAAAGCAGGACACACCTGATGAATATAAAATGTTGTAAAAAGTACAAACCTGATGAATAGAGAACGTTGTAAAGTAGCACACACAAGAAGGACAAGTGTACTTAACTTTTTGTTTGAGTTTGTGCAGCCTGAAATGTTTGCAGCAAACCTAGTTTTACAGTTTTAAGTGAATAAAATAAAACATTATTTGTCTGTTCCGCTCTCTCTCTTGTTATATATATATATATATACAAGTACAATTTAAAAGAATTAAAGTTTTATAAAGACAATCAAGGATTAATATACACTTAACCAAACTAACTGTAGTAATAAAAAAATTAATGTTATAAGAATATTTA
Organism: Tachypleus tridentatus; assembly: GCF_004210375.1. Lineage (NCBI taxonomy): Eukaryota > Metazoa > Arthropoda > Merostomata > Xiphosura > Limulidae > Tachypleus > Tachypleus tridentatus. Next base: position 24,215,946 of record NC_134828.1, on the reverse strand, counting down.
ACCAAGAATTATTTAAAATTACAAAACTGAGTTTTTCTAGTTTTGAATTTCTTGTTTCAGGACCTTTTGTAGCATTAAAACTTGTTATATTACTATAGCTACCTAGATTACCTATATACTGATTCCTGCTTGTCTTTATAAGACAACAATATAAAGATTCGCTTTTGTTACTCTTCGGGATCTATACAAACCTACTTTTAAATTTCAATTATATGTCCAACGTAACACGTCGTTTTGCTATATATAAATAAGTAACACATCTGTATACATAGTAGTTTCGTTTGTTTTGAAATTCGCACAAAGCTACTCGAGGGCTATCTGTGCTAGCCGTCCCTAATTTAGTAGTGTAAGACTAGAGAGTCATCACCACCCACTGCCAACTCTTGGGCTACACTTTTACCAACGAAGAGTGGGATTGACCGTAACATTATAACGCTCCCACGGCTGGGAGGGCGAGCATGTTTGGCGCGACGCGGGCGCGAACCCGCGACCCTCAGATTCCGAGCGCATGCCTTATCGCGCTCGGCCATGCCAGGCCTATACATAGTAGTATATATATTTATATATATCTATACTACTATCCTTTTCGGTACCCCGTCGCACCAAACATGCTCGTTCTTTCAGCCGTGGGGGCGTTATAATGCCACGGTCAATCCCACTACTTGTTGGTAAAAGAGTAGCCCAAGAGTTGGCGGTGGGTGGTGATGACTAGCTGCCTTCCCTCTAGTCTTACACTGCTAAATTAGGGACGGCTAGCGCACATAGCCCTCGAGTAGCTTTGTGCGAAATTTAAAATAAACTAAACCTTTTCGGAACAGGAAAGGACTCTTTGGTTCCCCAGAGATAAAAGTTCCATGAGTTCTGAGAAAAGAATCAGAGTGATGAAGTTCATAATTTTTCCTATACGCTTTTCTGGAAAAGTCACTTACTTAGCAGAAATGTATTAAAATAGTGAAAGTTCTTTTCTCTCTATAAACACACACATATACAGCGACATATAGTGTTCAGCCAACACTGTGAAGTAGTCATTTTTAATATTCAAATATATTAAAGATGGTATTAGAAACGTCGATTATTATGGTCGTCATTTTGTTTCAATACAATCCCTCCTATTAAGTGAAAACTGTGTATAACCTTTTTTATTAAAAGACACATTGTATATTCCTCTTTAATAAATGGGACATTGTATATCCCTTTTCAACAAATGGTGCATTGCATATCCCTTTTAGCGAATGGTACATTGTACGTCTCGCTTTAACAAGTGATGCATTGTATGTCCCTTTTAGAAAATGGTACATTGTATACCCTCTTTTATCAAATGATACATTCATTGTATACCCTCTTTCATCAAATGATACATTCTATCTTCATAACAATAGTAAATGATACGTATAATTTAATGGATTTAATGTCCTAAATTTTCAACGAAACGTCTTCTATGACAGCATGATTATTACAACTATAAAACAATTTGGAAATATTCAGTGGGCTATTAAAGAAAAGGTCAGGTTATTTAGAGAGTCACTGTGGGAAATAACAAGTTGTGTGACATCAGAATTAAATATTAACTAAGTAAATAACGTAGATGATTTACTGATCTGAGTAGAAGTCTGTGGTGTCTTGTTTGTTTTGAATTTGGCTCAAAGCTACTCAAGGGCTATCTGCGCTAACTGTCCCTAATTTAGCAGTGTAGGACTAGAGGTAAGGCAGCTAGTCATCATCATCCACCGCCAACTCTTGGGCTACTCTTTTACCAACGAATAGGGGGAATGAACGTCACATTATAACGCCCCCACGGTTGAAAGGGCGAGCATGTTTGGCGCGACGGGAATGCGAACCCGCAACCCTCAAATTACGAGTCGCACGCCTTAACACGCTTGGCCATGCCGGGCCTAATAAAAGTATTAAAACCAAAATGCTCGGTTCATCATCTCTTGTTACAGCTCTCTATATATTTAAATAAAACGAAACGGTAAAGTGGAATTACAGATTTACGTACATGTTTGGTGAAATGACATCACTGTACCATGTGTAATCCAGGTCAAACCAAAAGCGGATTAGAAACATCCACGTTGCGAAGATATATTTAGAATTAATTCAGAAAAGTAACATACCAAATGATCGAGACTTTTGAAGCTATTTCGATGCAGTCGTATTAAAACAGTAAGCCAGATTTGAAGGACGCCATTCAGAAGGTAACCTAACCAATACTCAAAGACCAGAAGATAAAAGTTTTGATGCAAGTTATTCGTCCGAGATTTAAAGTTTATTATAAAGAACATAAATAAAACCATTGTTACAGTGCATCTCCATGGAAACATTACCGTTTAGCACTCAGTCTCGAGATCTTAAGTTGACTGTTACTATTTTCTATAACGAACAACCGACTGCTTGTGATTTAAACAGGTTATAGCCATCAGATGAATCACAAACAATAAAAAGTTAACTGCCTGCATTTCCGTCCTTCCCGTAAATAGTGTCCATTCAATGTTTTCTTAGCTATCACATAACCTTTGGTAGTATCTACTGATATGTCAAATTTGTTCTCTGAGCGTTTTGCACTAGGAAAAAAATAAAACGTATTTTTACGGCTTTTTACATCTGGAAGTTTCGATGGAAAAAAAAGATGTTCCGCTAGGTCCGGCACGGCCTAGAATGGCCAGGGGGTTAGGGCGCTCGACTCATAATCTGAGGGTCGTGGATTCGAATCCTCGTCACACCAACCTCGCTCGCCCTTTCAGCCGTGGGGGCGATATAATATGACGATCAATCCCACTATTCATTGGTAAAAAAGTATCCCGAGAGTTGGGTGTGGGTGGTGATGACTAACTGCCTTCCCTCTAGTCTTACACTGCTAAATTAGGGACGACTAGCGCAGATAGATCTCGTGTAGCTTTGCGCGAAATTCAAAAACAATCAAACAATTGTATCGCTTACCAGAAACCGGAAGAAACCCTGGGAATTTTAATTCAATTCGAAAGATATCCTTTATGTGAAGATGCCCTAACGGCTCCAGGAACAAATGATGAAAAAGACATTTTTTTGTGTTAATGGGTGACACGATTTTGCGTGAGGCAGTATTTTTTCCACTGAAACATGTATAGTTTTTAATTGAATATTTAATTTTTAACTTTATTCAATAAATGATTGTGTGTTTTAGACGCTGAAGTCCTTATTTATTCTATAAAAATCTGTAAACAAGAACCGTCATACAATATATTGGATGCCTTTATATTTGTGTTTAACCGATCTGTGATTCTAATAATTTTTTCTCCTTTTATTGTTATTAACACGCAATGATTGCGAAGTAATTTCAGTGTAAATGTGGCCCTATTTAATTAATTTTAAAATAACCTGAGATTGGGTTGTGAGACTCCACTGAAAAAACGTTTTGTTAGATGGGTATGATCAAAGATCACATTTTACCAGATCAAGCCTGTTCAACTTAAGAAAGTTTATGTTGGGAGACGCATCCTGCTGTTCCAATGCTTTAACTGATCATGGGCCCGGCATGGCCAAAAGGTTAGAGGTCGCGAGTTCGAATTCCCGTCCCACCAAATATACTCGTTCTTTCAACCATGGTCAATCCCACTCTTCAGTGGTACAAGAGTAACGCAAGAGTTGTTAGTTGGTGGTGATGACTAACTGACTATTCTCTGGTATTTTGCTGTTAACTTAGGGACAGCTAGTACAGATATCCCTCGTGTAACTTCGCGCAAACTTCATAACAAACCAAATTCACCTCTCCATGACCTCAGACTAGTTTAAAGTTGGCACCTCCATTTTGTTCCCTCCATTTGGAAGTTTTCATATTTTATCACTTCATGTTGTTATAACATTGATGGTTATTGGGTTAAGGAGTTTTGTTTACATTCTTCCAGGCCCGGCCTTGTAACTTACTTGGCATAATTCACAATAAAAAAATAAAACGTTTTGTTCTTTTGTTAAAAAAATCATTTGGTAGCACCATTTTCTTTCTTCTGTGGTCTCTAGCTTAAAATGACGTCAGTACAGGCCAACACTAAGGTATTCTATAAATGGAAATGGGAGAACCTGTGCTTAGACCGATACCAAGCTCTTCTAATGTGTAAATAATTAAACTCTAAAGCTCCAATAGAGCATTTTATTTGCAATGTATTTTATAGATCTAGCGTGAACACGCTACAAACTCATATAGAACTCTATATTCGAGATTTTAACCTATTAGTAGACACTCTTAGCAACCAATTAGCAACTCTCATAGAATTCACCACGATGAAGACAAACTTCATGTTCAACAATTACAACTATAGATAAACAGATGGCTTAAGCATGGGCAACCCAGTATCACCAGTTCTAGCCAATATTTTTATGACACAAGTTGAAACACAAGCAATTAACACAGCATTACGTCCACCACTATACTGGTACAGATATGTAGACGACACGATTGCGGGATTCAAATCTACAGAACACACACTTAATTTTTTCAATCACATTAACTCTATACATCTCAACATTAATTTCACATGTGAACAGGAAGAAAACAATCAAATATCATTTCATAACCTCAAAATTACAAGAACCGACACACAATTTAAAACAGGAATCCACCAACAAATCACCCATACTGGACTATACATTTCTTGGAACTCAGCACATGAAACAAAACAAAAACTCAACATACTGAGAAACCAAATAAACACAGCCATAAAACTATGCTCACCAGATAAAATTAACGATGAATTAGACAAAATAAAACAATACTTCATCAACATCAATAAGTTTCCTCCACAAACCGTAGAAAACATTATACGCACACACCAAGACAGAAAGCAAAATCAACCAACAAAAGTAAATATATCTCACGAATCAAAAATCACGAAACCACATACAACTACTTACCATATATTCCCGACATCAATAAAAAAATAACCAACATTTGGCAAAAACTAGCAACAAAATATGACATTCCAGTTAATGCCAAATTTATTCAAAAACCAGGCACAAAACTGAGGTCTATACTATGTAAAAACTATACTGACAAACACAACAGCAACATTATTTATAAAATACAATGTGATAACTGCCACGACTTCTATATTGGAGAAACAAGTAGAAAAATGGAAACCAGATTCAAAGAACATAAAAAGTCACCTCCACGTGTTTTCAAACACTGCAAGTCAAATAAACACAACATAACCACAGAAAACACTCAAATACTAAATAAAGAAACAAATATAAACAAACGCAAAATTAAAGAAGCCTTACTTATACAACAGCGTAAACCCAAAATAAACTAATACAAAGGAACACCTTTATACCTATATTAAATATAATAAAATAAATAATATAAAATTATATATTCAAACATGTAACACCGCCCTCTACATTCCGACACTCAGTTATACAACCCCTTCCAAACATGTGGTCAGCTTCCGGTCAGTTACCTCTTTCTTTCTTTGTAAACCTGACGATGACGTTGTTTTCGACGAAGGTCGAAACGTTGTTCGCTCTTCTACGTAAAATATTTTCTCAACCCAAACGAGCCGATTTTACATATATATTTCGCTACAAGTGGGTTTTCTTGACATTACTGAATAGAACCATTGTTTGTTCAATAGGCATGCCGTTTTGGAATATATATGATCCCTTATATTCACCATGACCTTTTCTTGTTCTGGATAACTGAGGTGTGGGTGTATTATATTGAACAGGACCTTTTCTTATCATGGAAGAATAAGGCTTTAGAATCTATATGCAGATTTACGTTCTAAAGAGTTATTTTTGTCTTTGTTATGGTGAACTGAAGATCATACGGTACTACAACAAACGACGGTGGCGCCCTCCTAAAACATCTGACGTGTTTAATAAAATTTTACTTCCTTTCTTTATGTATTGCGAACCTTTAATTTTAATCCTGGCAGTTCTGGAACTATTGTGCAGTAAGTGTATGGTTAAAGAGATATCTTCCCCTTCGATAAAACTGCTGGAGGTAATTTAAAACACTTAAAGTCTTTCAGGAAGCCTTTAAACGCCCCCTATGTCTTCAAACTAGCAATAATTTTAAAGTTTTATGAAATTACTAAATGAATCACAGTCGCTGTATTTTAATATATAGGAACTAGTGGCATTTCCTGATAACTTTTTTTTAATTTTAAAATTTTCAAATAGCTTTTCGAACCTACTTTACAAAGTAGCAAGTTGGCACCACCTACCACCAACTCTTCGGTTACTATCTCACGACTCGGTGGACTCAGCAGATAGCCCGATGTGACTTTGCTATAAGAAAAAAAACACACTAACTTACGAACGGCCTAATATGGCCAGGTGGTTAAGGCGTTCGACTCGTAATCTGAAGGTCGCAGGTTCGAATCCCCGTTACACCAAACACATTTCCCTTTCAGCCGTGGGGACGTTATAATGTGACGATCAATTCGACTATTCGTTAGTAAAATAGTAGCCCAAGAACTGGCGGTGGGTGGTGATGACTAATTGCCTTCCCTCTTGTCTTACACTGCTAAATTAGGGACTATTGGCGCATATAGCCCTGGTGTAGCTTTGCGTGAAATTAAAACAAAGAAACAGGCACAAATAGGGTATAGCCGTGTTATCAAATTAAGACAAAAAGTACACAAAACATTTAGTGGTTTTTTTCAACTACATTAAACTTAATCTCAGACTTATGAATATTGGGAGCTGCCTTATTCTATGAAAAGAGCATGTTCTTAATACAAACACAGAAAGATTTGTTTGACGGGTTATCAGCCTTCTTAGATTAGAAGCAGAATTTTGTAATTAGGCTAATAACTAGTCACTCTGATACAGCTCTTATTTATTTCTTAATGAAAAGGAATGAATTCATAAAAGAAGAATAAAAGCAGGTTGACCTTTTCTGCTAATTAGAGGCATTGGTTCAAAATACGCACACAAAATTTATATGGAACTTTCTAGAGACTAGGAAGGATGACGGAGGAAATTCAACCCCTCATCCTTTCTTTAACTTGAAATCTAATTCCTGGATGTAGAACCCGTATCGTATTTCACATTGGTGTGACAGTGATATATAATTAGGCTTAATTACAATTAGCTTTTTTGTTTGTTTTGGATTTCGCGCAAAGCTACACAAGGGTTATCCGCGATACCCGTCCCTAATTTAGCAGTGTAAGACTAAAGGGAGGGCAACTAGTCATCATCACCCACCGCTAACTCTTGGGCTATCATTTTACCAACGAATAATGGGACTGATTATTATATTATAACGCCCCCACTGTTGAAAGGATAAGCATGTTTGGTGTGACGGGAATTCGATCCCGAGACTGTAAGATTGCGAGTCGAGCGTCATAAGTAATTAAAATCAGCAGGAATATTATGTGGACAATAAATCTTCACGATTAAACTTTATCTTTTAAAGCATTAAAAAAACAGTAACATCTTCCCTTGCTCACAACTGACGACGTTCTAAAAGAGCTGACAGCGCAGATAGCTCTCGTGTAGCTTTGTGCGAAATAAAAACAAAACAAAAAAAAGAGCTGACAGTCAATTTCTTGAGATGTTTAGCAGACGCACAACATCAACCGATCGTTGAACAAAACGTTTGAGCAGATGGTACAGAACGAAACAAGTAACACATTTCTGAGATGTTTCTAGTTCTCTAGTTTCTTGCCATGAAATAATGTAGTCCACTGAAAATGTACTGTTACATTAAAAAAAAACAACAACAAAAAGAAACTGGTGCAGGCTGATTTGCTCCCAAGTTCAGTAAAGTTGGAGATTATGATGAAATAATATTTCTTAGAAAAGCAGACATTTCTGACGTAAACTTAAGAAAACGAAATTGGATTGCTAGTTCCACTTTCTGTAAATAACGTTCTCTATCTAAATATTGACAACATTAAAAAAACACACGCATTTTGAAGTTAAATCGATCTAAAAAAAATCCAAAATACCCTTTCCCGTAGGAAATGAAAGCACACGCACACACAAACAGTGAAAGAAAACTCATTTTGAAGATGGACACTCTCGGTCGAAGTATTTATTTCTTTACACACGTGCCTGATTGGTCAAACATTAAGAGAGATAAGATATAAATGGGCTTGAGACGGAAGACTTTAGTTCAACTTTCTAAAATGTTTACATTACATTTCAACGAGTCTTTGAAAGCATACGTTTTGACTACACTCCTAAGAGACTTCAAAGACGATTTGGAACTGATTAGTTTCAACTTTGCACTGATGTTTGTTAACTATAGGAACTGGCTATTCTTCATTTTGAAGTGATTTATTAGACGGTTTGGTTTGAATTTCGAACAAAGCTATACGAGGGCTATTTGCGCGAGCCATTCCTAAGTTAACAGCGTAAGGCTAAAGGGAAAGCAGCTAGTCATCACCACCCACCGCCAACCCTTGGGCTATTCTTTTACCAACGATTAGTGGGATTGACTGTTATATTAAAATGCCCCACGACTGAAAATGTGGACATATTTGATGAAGGATTTTGAATCAGTGGCATGTAGTTTGCGAGTCGAGTGCCTTAACCATCAGGTCGTGCCAGGTCCTTAACTAGTTTTGAAAGCTTACATAAACATGTTAGTTAATCCACTGTAATCATTATACAGCAACGTCATATGATCCACTATAATCCTTACAGACCAATATCAGTTAATCCTATATAATCATTGCATTTCACGGCTAGCTAATCCATTATTGTCGTTACATATCAACGTCAGTTAATCCTATATAATCATTACATATAAATGAATTGAGCACATATTAATAAGAATTCATGATTGATAACAGTGGCATATGATACTTAGAACTCAACCTAAAACGACAAAATTGTAACTAAGTTGTTTTGCATTTTTTTACTAAAGCACTCTTTGCCCAGAATGAATGGATCGGTTTATGATTCTTCTTGATGTACTTTCACACTCGAGTTCCAGTTCAACGCATAATAATCGATTGATAATTAGTGCTCTTCGATTTGAAGGGAAAAGTAGAAATCATGCATTTAGAACAAATAACTTTGTTTACTGATCTGGTACCGTGGCTATAAACTCAGTTGGTCTTGGGAGAGACCAAGTTTTCTGTCATCAATAAAGGTTGTGGCAGTTAGAAAAACAAACAACTAAGTACCACAGTACCACAAAATAATAAGAGCGAAATAACCTTGCAGTCAGCAGTTCCTGAACTAGATCCCTACCTTAAGTTTAGTTGTGTTTAAAGTTCTGATCTGGTTTTAGTTTCGGTTTACATTCTTCATAAGTGAGTGAATGTTAATGAGTCCTTACAAAAGTGTTCCGTAAATTACTGCAAATTACTCTAAGGAACTGATGAGGATGTCTAGATGAATTCCTGTATATATACTTTATAACCGTCAGCTCGAGAGGATTTCATTAGAACAGTGACGACAACTGATCTAAAGGGCAGAAAGTCAAGCTTATAGTCACAGTCTTAGAAGCTTAAAATGTCTGAATTCATTGAAATAAACTCTTGTTTCAGTCCTCTCTAAAATATTCTATAGTTTTAAAGACGGATTTTTCTATAAGACTACATGTTAAAATTTCTTATAGGTCAGCGTGTTTTGTTTGTTTGTTTGTTTTTGAAATTCGCACATAGCTACTCGAGGGCTATCTGTGCTAGCCGTCCCTAATTTAGCAGTGTAAGACTAGAGGGAAGGCAGCTAGTCATTATCACCCACCGCCAACTCTTGGGCTACTCTTTTACCAACAAATAGTGGGATTGACCGTAACATTATAACGCCCCCACGGCAGTGTGTTTTGTAGCACCGCTCCAATAACAAACATCCTATAGCTCAGTGTGTCATACAGAAAACATCTTATAGTTTACTGTGTCTTAGAGGATTACTACACAGAAAAGATCCTATAGCTCAGTGTGTCGTATAGTATTCCTTTACAGAAAACACCTATAGCTCCTATTCTTGAAAAATCCTATAGGCGAGTGTCATTTATAGAAGTGTTGCTCTTAAAACTTTGTCTAAAGTCTAATGTCTTAATAATTAAATTAAGAAAGGGTCTTTGTTAGAACAGTATTTTCCAACCTTGTCCAGATTCAAACACCGATTTTCAGAGTTCAGAAGGTTCACAATAACCAGTTCCCCATAGTCTTTTTATTATCGTTCATGTTGCTTCCTGAAAATCATTGCTGAAATATAGTATCAATATGTAGGTCGTGTACCGGACGTTTTTTACGTGATTCATATAGTGCGTTTGCATACAGATTAATAGTCACAGTTTTAATTCGAACGTATTCAGACTACGAATGTGTAACATCTTGGTTGAATATCTGCAGAGTTAGCTGTGTGACAACGACGACACGGATTCTTCACATGTGTATCAAAACAATCTCATTTAATGTCTTAACTGGATTAAACATCTTTAACACAAAACGGTAACTTACCACAGGAAGAGAAACTTTCATATACGTTTTAATTGCTATGATAAGACGGACATTTCACATTTTTAGGTTTACTTTTGTTTGTTTGTCCGTGGAATTTTGCGCAAAGTTACACGAGGGCTATCTACGCTAGCAAACCCTAATTTAGCACTTATTCAGACTAACCACCTGGCCATGCCGGGCCTACGTCAAAGTCAACCCAAGAAAAAATCCGCAGATATGAAATGCTTTTTTTATATGCCTTTTCTATTGGCTGCTTGTTTGTTTGTTTTTTAATTTCGCACAAAGCTACACGAGGGCTATTAGCGCTAACCATCCGTAATTTTGCAGTGTAAGGCTAGAGGGAAGGCAGCTGTCATCACCACCCACCGCCAACTCTTGGGATACTCTTTTACAAACGAGTAGTGAGATTGACCGTAACATTATAACGCCCCCACGGCTGAAAGGGCGAGCATGTTTGGTGTGATAGGGATTCGAACCCTCGACCATCAAATTACGAGTTGAGTGCCTTAACCACCTGGCTATACCGGACCTACGTCAAAGCCAACGCAAGAAAAATTCTGCAAATATGAAACACTTTGGTTTATATACCTTTTCTATTGGCTGCTTGTTTATTTGTTTTTGAATTTCGCACAAAGCTACACGAGGGCTATTAGCGCTAGCCATCCGTAATTTTGCAGTGTAAGGCTAGAGGGAAGGCAGCTAGTCATCACCACCCACCGCCAACTCTTGGGCTACTCTTTTACAAACGAATTGTGAGATTGACCGTCACACAAAAACGCCCCCACGGCTGAAAGGGCGAGCATGTTTGGTGCGACGGGGATTCGAACCCGCGACCATCAGATTACGAGTTGAACGTCGTAACCCACCTGGCCATGCCGGGCCCAGGTTTAGCTTTTTGTTGTTAAACACGAAACTACACAATGGGTCGATTGTGCTGTGCTCATTGTGAATACCTAAGCTTGGTTTTAGAGTTTTAGGGGGCCTCATAATAGTTTTTCTACTTATAAATGTAGTCAGTTCTTTGTTATCATCCTCACATGAAATTCATATAAAAATTCAAAAATATCAACACCAAAGAAAACACCAACTGTTGGACCAACATATTCAAATTATTGAGTTTTTGTCTTTGCACACTCCGAGATAAATTAGTGTAACTGAATGTCGGAATGTAGAGGGCGGTGTTAGATGTTTGAATATATAATTTTATATTATTAAAATATAATAATATAATAAATAATATTATATTATTTTTATTATATTTAATAATAAATAATTAGTATATCAAGCTGGTGAGTTACTACCTTCTTTAATGTTTAGTTTTATAATATACTTCTTGATTTTATCAAAAGCTTTTGAAAACATAAAAGTTGTTTTCAAATTCTAAACCTACAGTGCCAATAGGCACTGCCAGGTACTATAAGATGTGTTACAATGCCACAAAAAACTACAATATAAAAAAAGAAAATATTGTGCTATTAAAAAAAACAACAGTTATTCCAATAAAATAAAGTATAAAGAAAGATAAAATTAACACATATAATTAAAGTGTTTAATAAAGATCAGCACTTACCACTGAGTCATGAACTTTAGGTAAATTAAAAAACAATACATATTTCTCCAAAACAAGCAAAGAGTTAAAGGGATTTAAACACGTTCATGGGCATTCAATGTGTCACATTTTAAAGTAATTTAGACTTTGTTTCGAAATATATATAGTAATATTTCAAACAATGCTATTAACTACTTGTAAGCGTTTAGATTTTAATATAAAATTTTATGGAAAAATACTAAAACAAGCACGTTTGTAATCGTGAATTATACGAAACTTTACTCAGTATAACACATTACCTTTAATAATATGCTGAGGTTGAAATCTCACATTTCATAACGAGCAACCCTTTTTGAAATATTAAAGACGTCTCGAAAGGGTAAAGAATAAAATGTTATTACAAGTTCGACATAGTGACTAATATACAACGTTTCTCGTACCTGAATTACGGGAAAACGTTGCACATTTGTCACGATGTTAAACTTGTAATAAGGTTTCTTTATTACTCCTTCAAACCGTCTCCAACTTTATCAGTTGCGAGTTATATGGTGACTAGGTGTTGGGCTACTGATTGCAAGGTCCAAAGCACGATAAGAGTTACGATATTCTGCTTATCATATGCCTCACGTTCGGTTGAGAGTAGACCTGCCGCTGATAGGTTGCTTGATTCGTAGTTTTAAATCAGGGGTGGTTACCTTTCTGTTCGGATGTTTAACTTCAAATTAGGGGTGGTTAGGTTTATGTCGGGGGTATTTAACCAATGTATCATAATAGGTTGACTTCAGGTTGAAAATACCAAAATTTCACGATGAACTAAAAGTTTTCATTAACAAATATTTAGATCAATATATATGCAAAAACGACTCGTTTGGGTTGAGAAAATATACTCTTCAAAACAAGAAACGCAAAAGGGATATTTTTGTTATTTTAAAAAGAAATATATGTAATAACGTTACAAGCTCAGAGTATGTGATGTTACACGTGTTAAGGCACTGATTGTCATACCAAAATGACAATAAAAGTTGTGCACTTTGAAAACGGAGGAAAACATCGGATTTTTCGCCAAAACGCATGCGTGTCCAATAAATTTGTTTGAGAGATCTGCATGTTCTGCAAGTGCAACATGTGCAAATTCCCTATAAAAGTGACGGGTTCTCGGTTTCCATAGCTCAGTGTTAAGCCACCGACACGCAATACAGTTACGCTAAGACTGACTGAAGCACAACGGAACAACGCCATTGGTTGCTTGGAAGCAGGCGAATCTCGATCAGATGTTGCCAGAGCTGTAAATGTCAACCCAAGCACCATCACAAAGCTATGTAATCGTCACCAACAACATGGATCAACTCGTGACCATCCACGATCTGGCAGACCTCGTGTGACCACGCCAGCATAAGATCGCTACATCCGGTTACGTCACCTTCGAGATAGGACCACCACTGCGACGTCTACTGCCTCAACCATACCAGGGCTGCGTAGGATTTCCGATCAGACCGTACGCAACCGTCTACGAGATGCAGGAATCCGACCTCGACGACCAGTCAGAGGCGTCATCCTCACCCAGCAACATCGTCAAGCACGGCTGCAGTGGACTCGGGCACATCCGGTATGGCCTCATCGACGATGAAGGCATGTTTGGTTCAGCGATGAATCACGTTTTATGCTTCGTAGGCATGATGAAAGGACCCGTGTTTACCGTCGCCGAGGTGAACGTTTTGCAGCAAATTGTGTGCAGGATGTTGACAGATATGGTGGCGGCAGCGTCATCATGTGGGCTGCCATCGCCTACAATGCCAAAACAGACCTTTTGCATATTTGAGGGAATCTTACGGCTCAACGATACGTTGACGAGATTCTTAGGCCCCATGTGCAATCCAATATGGTGAACGTCAACGACGTTTTTCAACATGACAACGCCCGTCCTCGCACAGCCCGAATCACCACTGTCTTCTTGAGACACCATAACGTCAACGTTCTTCCCTGGCCCTCCAGATCACCAGATTTAAACCCCATCGAACATCTTTGGGACGAGTTGGACCGACGTCTGCGACGGCGACAACCTCAACCGCAGACTCTACCTCAGCTTGCAGCAGCTTTGAAGGCTGAGTGGACAGCCATTCCACAGGATGTGATTCGTCATCTCATCGCTTCCATGGGCAGGAGATGCCAAGCAGTTATTGATGCTCACGGGGGGAGCATACTCGTTATTGACGTTGAGTGACGTTAAACTTCAACTAGTGAGCGTGGACTTCGCCTTTGCAGACTTTGGATGTTAGGCAGTGAATGTGCAAAGTTTCACACATGTCATACAGAACTACCCGGAATAAACTTGTTAACAATTTGTCTCATATTTTGCCTTTTGCGTTTCTTTTTTTTGAAGAGTATATTTTACGTAGAAGAGCGAACAACGTTTCGACCTTCTTCGGTCATCGTCAGGTTCACAAAGAGTTTCACTTCTCCACAAGTGGGCCCTGCATGGTCAAGCGTGTTAAGGCGTGCGACTCGTAATCTGAGAGTCGCGGGTTCGCATCTCCGTCGCGCCAAACATGCTCGCCCTTCCAGCCGTGGGGGCGTTATAATGTGACGATCAATCCCACTATTCGTTGGTAAAAGAGTAGCCCAAGAGTTGGCGGTGGTTGGTGATGACTAGCTGCCTTCCCTCTAGTCTTACACTGCTAAATTAGGGACGGCTAGCACAGATAGCCCTCGAGTAGCTTTGTGCGAAATTCAAAAAACAAACAAACAAAACTCTACAAGCGGGTTTTCTCGACATCACTGATAAATATTTAGATCAGAAATATTAACTTACTGATTTTGCTTCAGGAGTTTCATTAATATGCTATGAACTTTAACTCTTGCATTTAAACTGTTAATAATGGGAGTTATTTTAACTAGCGCAAAGATTTACTGCTATAATTAAGTGTGTTTTCTCCCAAAGATTATTCAGTGTAACTAACAATGTTCACTTGACAGAAACTTAATGCAAGTAATCATAACGTCAAAGTCTTGGTTTCTTTTGTTTTGAATTTCGCGCAAAGCTACTCGAGGGCTATCTGCGCTAACCGTCCCTAATTTGCAGTGTAAGACTAGAGGGAAGGCAGCTAGTCTTCACCACCCACCGCCAACTCTTGGGCTACTCTTTTACCAACGAATAGTGGGATTGAGCGTTACATTATAACGCCCCCACGACTGAAGGGGCGAGCATGTTTGATGTGACAGCGATTCGAACCCGCGACCCTCAGATTACGAATCGAGCGCCTTAACCACCTGGCCATGCCGGGGCCTATTGATTAATTAACTAAATTAATTAATTAATTTCCAAGTCTGCTCTTTTTAATCCTTAACATACTTGAGCTAGTTGGAAGAACTGTGATGCTTTAGCAATAGGATCTGTCACTGAAGTACAGGCGTCGCCAAAAAGTACCACCTTGCGAGGATCCTTGGAAAGCATGTCAAAGAAACTTTTCATTCCGACAGCTGGGTCACACTGAAAAAAACAACAACAAAGTTTTCTGTTGAGTATATAATTATAGACTCTATCTTTAACGCTTAAAATGGTGCCTCAATGTTTAAAAAAATAATAATTAACACTGTCCCAAGCCACATATATATAATGGATTTTTAACAATTAAATAAAAACACCCTAGAGATGACGCCACTTCAGTATTTTCAACCCTAACCTGTGAATCTGCAAACTCATTTTCTTGTTAATCTGAGAAATACTACAAGGGTGTTATATCAATAGAAGCAGCTGCTAACAGTATTGCAACTTCTTAATATCTGAAGTATTAATTACTCCAAACGTGCTTTACCAAGCGATGCCACCACCATAACACCTGTTGACCAACACTTATCAAGATTCGAGCTTGTTTTCGTTAATCCAAAAATTACACAACCAACATAATGCACTAACACTTACCGATATTCAAACTTATTTCCTTGCTAAGCTAGGAAATAATCTAATAGTGCTATTTCGAAACATGTCACCACCATCTCGATTCTATAGTAGCACCTGAAGAATCCAAAATCATTTTGAAACGCAGCTGAGATTGCATTTGATCTTGTTAACTTTCAAGATAATAAACGGAATGGATCCGTATGTAACGGATTTATTATTATATATTTATTTTAATATCAATGTTTGTTTCAGTTAAATATTATTTAGAAATTCCAGTCTATTCCCTAAAGTTATAAAAGATTATCGAGTGTAAGAATCAACAAAGTATATGTGCATGTAAAATACAAGCAATTGCCAGTATTGCTGCCAAATGAACTTTTGAAACCTCACCTAAAGTTTATAAGGCGATTGTCCAAGAAAAAGTTTTATATTTTTGGTTTGTCACAGTTAGTTTACTATAAACCTTTGAAGCTATAACTGTGATAAACGCTTATCAATTGGGAAACTCTAGATATCTGACTGGGAAAGTTTATAGATTTCAAACAATATAAATCATTTAACTTCAGAGTATTAACTTCGCACGTTAGTATTTTTAGGAGGACTTTAGGTATCTTCGTCGGTGAAAAGTCAGCTTTTAAACGACGTGAGGCCAGACAATAAAGAGCTGGATGGTTAGCATTTAAATGAGCTTTTCTGGTATTAACTCGAAACTAATTCCCTCATCGTGAATCATTAATAAAGTATTCAGTTAAAAACGAGTTTGTTTGAATTTCGCGCAAAGCTACTCGAGGGCTATTTGCGAGAGCCGTCTCTAATTTAGCAGTGTAAGACTAGAGGGAAGGCAGCTAGTCATCACCACTCACCGCCAACTCTTAGACTACTCTTTTACCAACGAATAGTGGGATTGACCATTACATTATAAAGTCCCTACGGTTGAAAGGGCAATCATGTTTGATACGACGAGGATTCGAACCTGCGACTCGTAATCTGTGTAACAAATTTCTCACATTTCGGTGTCACGTGAAAGGTGTACAAAAAGAAACTTGCGAATAAAGTTTCTTCAGATTTGGCAGAAGATTTTTAGAACATTATATACTGTTAAACTACTCTCGTCTGTCCGAATAACTGGATTCGACTATCACTTTTATAACGCATCCATGGCCCTAAAGTAAGGAGTGCAGTTTTGTGAAAACGGGATACAAACCAAAAAACTTCGTATTTACAGTTGTGCATGCTCACCATTAAAATACCCTCCTCCCACTCTCAATAGAAAACTGTGTGTAACAATCTTGTTGGCAAATACCATAAACTTGATACATATCGATACTCAATTAATTTCTAAGTCTGAATTATTACTTAATACGGTTTTAAGCCATTTGAAATCGTATTAGGTAATATAAAAAATCGGAGACTCGTCTGAGACAAGTTATAATACATAACACCACGACAAACAGCTTTTAAAGCTCAATATTAATTTGTCATTACTATTGAGAGTGGGAGGAGGGTATTTTAATGGTGAGCGTGCACAAGCTGTGAATACAAATAAAGAAAAATATGCATTTTGCGTTGTCAGGCTCAACCACTTATTTGAGTAGAGCTTCGAAAGATGAAAATAAGAAAAGGGAAAATAAAAAACGTTTGTAGCATTTAATATGGAAAATGTGAACGCTGTGAAATTAGCCTAAACACCAGCTGGTCAAAAGTTTAAGACCACACTGAAACGAAGCGTTAATCAGTAAACACGTAACGAAATTTAGTCATTTGTGTTCAAGCATTAGCGTTGTCAACATCTCCCACTGACATCTTCTGTGTTACATTGGGTAAAAACATGGCGAAGGCTAAAAAGTTGACAGAGTTTGAACGTGGCAGAATTGTCGAGCTGCAAAATCAAGGTCTCTCTCAACGTGCTGGTGATATCGGGCGTAGTGAAACTACTGTTTCAAATTTCTTAAAAGATCGTGAGGAATACGAAACGAGAATTTCAAGTGATCGGCCTAAGAAAATTTCGCCGGCGTTGAGCAGGAGGGTTCAACAGGTTGTCCGGAAAAACACCAGCCGATCGTCGAGCCAGATTAAAGCCCTTACGGACGCAGAATGCAGCTCAAGAACAATAAGACAGCATCTACGAGAGAAAGGCTTTAAAAACCGTAAATGTCTTCAAAGGCCACGTCTCCTTCCACTCCACGAAACAGCTCAGTTAAACTTTGTTGAGAAGCACCAAACACGGGATGTAGAAAAATGGACGAAGGTTTTGTTCTCTGATGAGAAAAAAATTAACCTGGATGTACAGATGGCTTCCAACGTTACTGGCATGGAAAGGATATCCCACCGGAGACATTTTCTACACGACACAATGGAGGAGGTTCCATCATGATCTGGGATGCTTTCTCCTTCCATGGAACAATAGAGCTTCAGGTTATACAGGGGCATCAAACAGCAGCTGGCTACATTAGCATGTTGGAGAGAGCATCCTTATTGAATGAAGACCCTCGCTTGTATGGAAATGACTGGATCTTTCAGTAGGACAACGTTGCAATCCACAATGCCCTAGGACAAAGGACTTTTTCATGGAGATAACATGATTCTTTTGAACTATCCAGCGCGTTTGCCTGTACTGAACCCCATTGAAAATGTTTGGGGGTGGATGGAAATGGAAGTCTATAGAAATGGACGTCAATTCCAAACAGTGCATGATCTTCACCACTTGGAATAACATTCCAGCCAGCCTTCCGCAAATGCTTATATCAATCATGCCAAAGCGAATGTTCGCAGTTATTCGCAATGGCGGCCGTGCAACTCATTACTGAGACCTCTTGTTGGGCATCTCCTACCCTGTTTAGAATTTCTTTTTGGTATGGTCTTAAACTTTTGACCAGCTAGTATTTAGGCTAATTTCAAAGTGTTCACATTTTCCCTGTTAAATGTTAAAAAAGTTTTTTTTTTTTATATTCCCTTTTCTTATTTACATCTTTCGAAGCTCAACTCAAATATGTTTATTGGTCTTAAGATATTGGTCAGCAGTGTATTTCGTTTACATTCATTAAATGTTTTTACTTTCATTTACAAAGACCAGGACTTCTAGAATAATGTTCTTTAAACATTATGTCCAGAACAGAGGACATGTTTGGGTTAAACCAAATACGGCATTCCAGGAAAATAACCTCATACCAACTGTGAAGCATGGAGGTTGAAGTGTCATGTTTGGGACTGCTTTGCTGCAGCAGGACCTGGACAGCTCACAATCATAGAATCCACCATGAATTCTACTGTGTATCAGAGGGTGCTTGAGGATCGTGTGAGAACATCTGTAAGAAAATTAAAGCTGAAGCGGAACTGGACCCTGTAACACGACAATGACCCAAAACGTACCAGTAAATCCACCAAGGACTGGCTGAAAACTAAGAAATGGAGAGTCCTGGAATGGCCGAGTCAAAGCCCAGATCTTAATCCCATTGAGATGCTGTGGGGTGACTTTAAACGGGCTGTACATGCAAGAAACCCCTCAAACATCTCACAGCTGAAAGAATTCTGCATTGAGGAGTGGGGCAAACTTTCTTCAGACCAATGTCAGAGACTGGTAGATGACTACAAGAAGCGTTTCACTGCAGTTATTTCAGCCAAAGGAGGTAACACTAGCTATTAGGGGGTGGGGTGTCCTAACTTTTTCCTCAGTTAGAATATGGATTTTTGTAGAATTACCTTTACAGAAGATCTGGAAAAGTCTTTTCTTCAGTTTTAATTGTTTAGTTATATTCCTATAATCTCTCAGTATTGTTAAAATTGAGATTAAGTATCTATATATCCAAAAATGTTACAAAAATACACAGGATTTCAGAGGGTGTCCTAATTTTTTCACATGACTGTATAGCAACTGCATGTTCTGCTTAGGATGTTTTTGTTTCATCATGTTAAACTACATAATACAAAAAAGCATTATATATATACCTTTCTCATATATATATACTGTTTCACTTAACGTTACGTATATAAAAAAGTATTTGATTTTTTTAAACATTGTTTCAGTAGTCAAATAATTCCACTACGTTCATCGTACGCAAAGCATGAGTTTGTCTCCTTGTACCATGATTTGTGGTAGTGGTTCATAATAGGGATCGCCAATTTATTCATCTTTAATTTTTTTAATATTGTTCCTCCACCTATAACAAAAATATTGTAATAAATAACCGCAATTATTGTAACAAAACCTACGCAGTGTTATTAAACACATCATTGTACAGTGTATATGGTATGTTTAAGTTTATTTGACCAACTACCAAACAACAGCGACTTTATAACCGTTAACGCCAGTCGTTTTAATGTAGTCTGTGATTTATATGGAGCCTCATAATCTGCTACATGTATACATATATAGCTGTATGTAGACTGTGTATTTAATGTTTATATGACAGGTATGACACATACACCAAACAATGTTGCAACTATATTGATGTCGCGTATCATTTATTTATGTATAGGGTTCTCCTTGCTGACAGGATCACAAGTTTCTTGTTGTTTCTTCTTTTTGCCACTGCACGATCGATTTCGGCCACGTCACACTGCCGTCTGAAACATCTTACAAACATCTTCTTCCATAACAAAAATAAACCGTAGGAAACTGAGGGGTAAATTTTGTAGTTTACCAAGAAAAACATTAGTTTTAGGTAAAACATGCAGCAGTAACGCCTCAGGTTGTAGGAGTATCACAACCAAGACTCCTCGAGTGATAGAAGAAGGGAGAGAAACGTATATGAATTTATTGTTTGTTTATTTTGGAATTTCGCACAAAGCTACTCGAGGGCTATCTGTGCTAGTCGTCCCTAATTTAGCAGTGTAAGACTAGAGGGAAGGCAGCTAGTCATCACCACCCACGCAAACTCTTGGGCTACTCTTTTACCAACGAATAGTGGGATTGACCGTAACTTTATAGCGCCCCCACGGCTGGGAGGGCGAGCATGTTTGGCGCGACGCGGGCACGAACCCGCGACCCTCGGATTACGAGTCGCGCGCCTTACGCGCTTGGCCATGCCGGGCCCATATGCATTTCATCAACTCGTGATTGGTTATTAACATATTTTGGACCTTGTAGAGTGTTACACTAAGAGGAAACCTGGCCAACTGCAGGAAAATAGTGACTGGTCTTAGTATGTCCGGCAGAGAATAGAAAGAGAAGAAGTAATAATTATAATAAATATTTAACATGATTATTTGTATGTTTATTATATTGTAACAGATTGTCTTATATTTGACATGATTATTTGTATGTTTATTATATTGTAATAGATTGTCTTATATTTAACATGATTATTTGTATGATTATTATATTGTAACAGATTGTCTTATATTTAACATGATTATTTGTATGATTATTATATTGTAACAGATTGTCTTATATTTAACATGATTAATAGTATGTTTATTATATTGTAATAGATTGTCTTATATTTAACATGATTATTTGTATGATTATTATATTGTAACAGATTGTCTTATATTTAACATGATTATTTTTATGTTTATTATATTGTAACAGATTGTCTTATATTTAACATGATTATTTGTATGTTTATTATATTGTAATAGATTGTCTTATATTTAACATGATTATTTGTATGATTATTATATTGTAACAGATTGTCTTATATTTAACATGATTATTTGTATGATTATTATATTGTAACAGATTGTCTTATATTTAACATGATTATTTGTATGTTTATTATATTGTAATAGATTGTCTTATATTTAACATGATTATTTGTATGATTATTATATTGTAACAGATTGTCTTATATTTAACATGATTATTTGTATGATTATTATATTGTAACAGATTGTCTTATATTTAACATGATTAATAGTATGTTTATTATATTGTAACAGATTGTCTTATATTTAACATGATTAATAGTATGTTTATTATATTGTAATATATTGTCTTATATTTAACATGATTATTTGTATGTTTATTATATTGTAACAGATTGTCTTATATTTAACATGATTAATAGTATGTTTATTATATTGTAATAGATTGTCTTATATTTAACATGATTATTTGTATGTTTATTATATTGTAACAGATTGTCTTATATTTAACATGATTAATAGTATGTTTATTATATTGTAACAGATTGTCTTATATTTAACATGATTAATAGTATGTTTATTATATTGTAATATATTGTCTTATATTTAACATGATTATTTGTATGTTTATTATATTGTAACAGATTGTCTTATATTTAACATGATTAATAGTATGTTTATTATATTGTAATAGATTGTCTTATATTTAACATGATTATTTGTATGTTTATTATATTGTAACAGATTGTCTTATATTTAACATGATTATTTGTATGTTTATTATATTGTAACAGATTGTCTTATATTTAACATGATTATTTGTATGATTATTATATTGTAACAGATTGTCTTATATTTAACATGATTAATAGTATGTTTATTATATTGTAATACATTGTCTTATATTTAACATGATTATTTGTATGTTTATTATATTGTAACAGATTGTCTTATATTTAACATGATTATTTGTGTTTATTATATTGTAACAGATTGTTTTATATTTAACATGATTATTTGTATGTTTATTATATTGTAACAGATTGTATTATATTTAACATGATTATTTGTATGTTTATTATATTGTAACAGATTGTCTTATATTTAACATGATTATTTGTATGTTTATTATATTGTAACAGATTGTCTTATATTTAACATTATTATTTGTAAGTTTATTATATTGTAACAGATTGTCTTATATTTAACATGATTATTTGTATGATTATTATATTGTAACAGATTGTCTTATATTTAACATGATTAATAGTATGTTTATTATATTGTAATAGATTGTCTTATATTTAACATGATTATTTGTATGATTATTATATTGTAACAGATCGTCTTATATTTAACATGATTATTTGTATGTTTATTATATTGTAACAGATTGTCTTATATTTAACATGATTATTTGTATGATTATTATATTGTAACAGATTGTCTTATATTTAACATGATTAATAGTATGTTTATTATATTGTAATAGATTGTCTTATATTTAACATGATTATTTGTATGATTATTATATTGTAACAGATTGTCTTATATTTAACATGATTATTTGTATGTTTATTATATTGTAACAGATTGTCTTATATTTAACATGATTATTTGTATGTTTATTATATTGTAACAGATTGTCTTATATTTAACATGATTATTTGTATGATTATTATATTGTAACAGATTGTCTTATATTTAACATGATTATTTGTATGTTTATTATATTGTAACAGATTGTCTTATATTTAACATGATTATTTGTATGATTATTATATTGTAACAGATTGTCTTATATTTAACATGATTATTTGTATGTTTATTATATTGTAACAGATTGTCTTATATTTAACATTATTATTTGTATGTTTATTATATTGTAACAGATTGTCTTATATTTAACATGATTATTTGTATGATTATTATATTGTAACAGATTGTCTTATATTTAACATGATTAATAGTATGTTTATTATATTGTAATAGATTGTCTTATATTTAACATGATTATTTGTATGATTATTATATTGTAACAGATTGTCTTATATTTAACATGATTATTTGTATGTTTATTATATTGTAACAGATTGTCTTATATTTAACATGATTATTTGTATGATTATTATATTGTAGCAGATTGTCTTATATTTAACATGATTAATAGTATGTTTATTATATTGTAATAGATTGTCTTATATTTAACATGATTATTTGTATGTTTATTATATTGTAACAGATTGTCTTATATTTAACATGATTATTTGTATGATTATTATATTGTAACAGATTGTCTTATATTTAACATGATTATTTGTATGTTTATTATATTGTAACAGATTGTCTTATATTTAACATGATTATTTGTATGATTATTATATTGTAACAGATTGTCTTATATTTAACATGATTATTTGTATGTTTATTATATTGTAACAGATTGTCTTATATTTAACATGATTATTTGTATGTTTATTATATTGTAACAGATTGTCTTATATTTAACATGATTATTTGTATGATTATTATATTGTAACAGATTGTCTTATATTTAACATGATTAATAGTATGTTTATTATATTGTAATAGATTGTCTTATATTTAACATGATTATTTGTATGTTTATTATATTGTAACAGATTGTCTTATATTTAACATGATTATTTGTGTTTATTATATTGTAACAGATTGTCTTATATTTAACATGATTATTTGTATGATTATTATATTGTAACAGATTGTCTTATATTTAACATGATTATTTGTATGTTTATTATATTGTAACAGATTGTCTTATATTTAACATGATTATTTGTATGTTTATTATATTGTAACAGATTGTATTATATTTAACATGATTATTTGTATGTTTATTATATTGTAACAGATTGTCTTATATTTAACATGATTATTTGAATGTTTATTATATTGTAACAGATTGTCTTATATTTGACATGATTATTTGTATGCTTATTATATTGTAACAGATTGTCTTATATTTAACATGATTATTTGTATGCTTATTATATTGTAACAGATTGTCTTATATTTAACATGATTATTTGTATGCTTATTATATTGTAACAGATTGTCTTATATTTGCATTAAAGTATAATTCTCTAGTCCCTCCAATTCAGTGTTTACAGACTTCCCATAAGGCCCGTCATTGTCAGGTGGGTTAAGGCATGCGACTCGTAATCCGAGGGTCGAGGGTTCGAATCCTCGTCGCACCAAACATGCTCGCTCTATCAGCCGTAGGGGCTTTATAATATGACGGTTAGTCCCACTATTCGTTTGTAAAAGAGTCGCCCAAGAGTTAGCGGTGGGTGGTGAAGACTAGCTGCCTTCCCTCTAGTCTTACACTGCAAAATTAGGGACAGTTAGCGCAGATAGCCCTCGAGTAGCTTTGTGCGAAATTAAAAAACAAACAAACAGACTTCCTGTATAGCTACAAAGTATACGTTTAATAGCCATACATATTTTATAAGCATGGATATAACATGTGGTATGTTGACCAGCACGCATCATAATGAACACAGTACCGATACCAATGAGAACACTTTAGTGGTGATATCAGAAGCACCAGTCATCTAATTTGCATAAAGCCAATCCTAACGGTGTCATGGTCTTCTGAGAGAGCATCATACACCAATTACATATTTCATTAAATTAATTTTGTTTCAAACAGGGCAGTATTGGTATTATACACACTTATGTCCATCGTGGACATAGAGAAATAAATATTTTGTTTGTTTGCTTTGCTTTCGAATTTCGCGCAAAGATACACGAGGGCTATCTGCACTAGCCGTCCCTAATTTAGCAGTGTAAGACTAGAGGGAAGGCACCTAGTTATCACCACCCACCGCCAACTCTTGGGCTACTCCTTTACAAACGAATAGTGGGATTGACCGTCGCGTTATAACGCCCCCACGGCTGAAAGGACGAGCTTGTTTGGATAAATAAAGAAAAGAGATTACTAAAAGTTTTTAATTTAAAGAGAAGAAAGGATATATTAAAACATACAGAAACAAGGCTTCAAGAGAAAATGCAACTGCATCAAAAGTAGACAAACAGCTTAAGGTTTCGAACACAGTGATGACACATTTTCATGAAGCTACAAATCTCTAGTTTGGTTCTTCTAAATATTACATCTTTTAGACTTTTTTTTTTCTCTCGAGATCTTTACATGTTTCGAAAGACAACAAAGTTGAATTTCTATTTACTTTTTAAAAGCTTCATTTTCTCTAAACCTTCAAACGTACAGTTCACACCTTAAGGAGTAACTTTTCCCTCATTATTCTCAGTACACTGAGCAGTAATTAGTAAGAAGTGCGTTACACAGAAAGAAAGCTGCAAGGAACGTCAGGTCATTTCCATTCCTTCAAAGAAATTATTTTTATCACGCAGGCGCATTTACTTCTTTGTTACGTCATCTGCAGAAATATTGTTAGAATAATAAACTTCTTTATAACACACGTACATCATGATTTTCTCACTGTAATTTCCTTAAGTTAAACATTCAGTTACACTCTATTCTATAGATACGTAAGGAAATAAAATATACCAAATAAACTAAACGGAATGGAACTTCACGAAATGTTAGGGGAAAAAAATCTACAAATTATATCTGCTTTCACTATTTAAATGTATTTGCTATTTTCAGGAAGTTTTAAAGCACGTGCGCAAACAGAGGATTGTTTTTTTTATTTTGTTTTGTTTCTTTTAATTTCGCGCAAAGTTACACGATGGCTATCTGCGCTAGCCGTCCATAATTTAGCAGTGTAAGACTAGGGGGAAGGCAACTAGTCATCACCATCCACCGCCAACTCTTGGGCTGCTCTTTTTTACTAACGAATAGTGGGATTGACGGTAACATTATAACGCTCTCATGGCTGAAAATGCGAGCATGTTTGGTGCGACGGAGACTCGAACCCACGAACAGAGGAAGAGAATACAACTGATTCATGGCAGAAAGGGTTCAGAATAATACGAACTTATAACATTTCACTGATTTACTCATTTTCGTTCAACGCAATCAAATTCTGGTTCTGTTCCTGATATAATTCGACACTTAGTTGTTCGTCATTTATGAAATGATACAAAACCATTACAAAGAACAAACAAGGAGTATATATTTAAGTTTACGTACAAGAATACACTCAGATAAGTCTTACAATTCACGCTGTTCACGTATAACACAGTGACCAATGGACTTTAAATCTCGTATTTGAACGTCATGAACCTATATCTTGTTATTAACCAGTTTTTAAATATTGAACTAGAAAAGAGACGTACATTTTGAACTGATCCAATTTATGTGGTTCTAACACAGCCGTTCAAAAATGTTATCATTTTCCACTGTTAAGTGTGGCGGCGTTATAAGAGCCTTTAGTGAATTCTGCTATTCGGTTTGGTTTATTTGTTTCAGCGCAAAGCTACACAAAAGACTGTCTGCGATTCCTTGATACCACTGTTTATAAAGCATCTGCTGTTCTATTAGTCATATTATTAATACAGCTAAAGAGGTTTATTCCTTTTAAAGTAAAGCCACATTACGCTATCTGGAATCAAACTTAGGATGCTAGCGTTGTAAGTCTGTAAGTTTACTGCTGACCACTATTCTGTTGAAAGTTGTAGTTTCAGGCGATGGATGATACTTATTAGTTTTCTTCCCTCTAGTCTGCACTTCAAAATTAATGATGGCTACGCCTAAGACATATGGGTCTCTGACCTGGTCATTCAGTCCGTAAGGGCATGGGGTGTTATTCAAGTGAATAAACAAACACAGCCACATGCAAAAGAACAAAAAAGCTCTCACATTTAATGTTGACTTTTCTAAAGCACGATGAACAATTTGACAAATCTTGGATGTTCTCTGACGTTTTATTCAAACCCATATTTTCACGTGTTCTCGTGAACTTCATGTAACACTCGCACAAGTGACATGTTTCAGACAGTGAGAACTAGCTTTAAACTCGGCCTGACTTTTTCACATACCAGTTTTATAGTTACACGTAGGCGTTTTAATTGTTCTGAGTAACGTTCGCCAAACCCAAAGAGATCGATACGATTTCTTCGTAAAAGGTTATTGATGACTATTTATTATTAATCAGCGAAATTTTATATCTGAATCATTCAACAAGAACAAGTGGTGAATTCCACACACGCGCACACAAATTTATTTAACACCGAACTTTTACTTTTTGTACTTATTATTGCACGATATGAAAGAATTATAGTTTGGATGCGTAAACTAAACAAAGAAGGCCTTGTTGAATTAAATCTGCCTTAAACCTCCGAAAAGAAAGAGGCCAAAAATTCTGCTCTGTGATACGAAAGAAATGGATTTTGTGTGGGTAAAAAAAAAATATTGCAAACATTATTATGTGTATCTTTCTTGTCGTACATTCATCACCTGGTGGTACATTCATCAAACACTGACAGGCTCTGAAAAGACCTTCGGTTGTTACGTGAGTGGATTTCTTTTTGTTAGCAAAAGAACGTCAGAACTTTTTGATATGCTATAAGGTGAACAGAAATGCGTCTTTGTATTTAAGGTTAATCAGTCTCCAATATCTAGGTTGCTCACGTGTTACTTTAATAATGGAACTATCTTTTCTTTCACGCATTTTCTTTTCGCCACAATCAGTAAAAAAAATATTCAGGCTTATTGGTACGTGGTTTCATGTAAAGCCACTAGGGGGCTGCCTACGCTAACAGTTTCTAATTTTGAAGTGATAGACATCATTTCCACATCTCCCACTGCCACTCGGGATGTTCTAATCAGACCATAAACGAGGAATTTGACAGTCACACTTATAACGCACTTACAGTTCCAAAGTTCGGAGCGCGAATGTTTTTCTTTATTCTATTTTATAGTAATGGGACGCGAACCATAGATATTTAGGTACGCAACCCAGCACACTGACGCTAACCATTCGGTTACATTGAGCTCTTAATGGAAGAATCATGTACAGAAGTTGGGCTAGTAATGGTGAGAGACTCAAGGACTTTTCAGAATTTCATGTTCGTAAAATATCCAAAATATTAAAATCGGTAAACTAAAGATTTAAATATAAGACCAATGAACGAAAGGCATGAGATTTTTAGGGAACAGAAACGAATATCAATAGACATTACTTTATCTCCGATTTCCGACCCTGCATGACCAGTTGGTAAGGGCGCTTCCCTCACAGTCCGAAAATCAAGAGAAAAGCTAAACTACAAACTCCAGGAAAAAACAAACAAACCAGCACAATGTATTTTATGTTATGTTACAAAATGCTGTCAGATAAGTTTGCTTTGAACAACTACATCAATCTACAACTCGCGTGTTCGAATCCCGTTACCAAACACGCTCGCCATTTCTCTCATGGGGCGTTATAATATAACGACCAATTCCACTATTTCTTGACAAAAGAGTTGCCCAAGAATAGGCGGTGGGTGGTGAAGACTAGCTGTCTTCCATCTATTCTTTCAATCCTAAATGATGTCTGCTGGGACACAGCGGTAAGTCTACGGGTTTACGACGCTAAAAGGCCCGGCATGGCCAGGCAGTTAAAGCACTTGACTCGTAATATCTGAGGATCGCGAGTTCAAATCCCAATCATACCAGCCATGCTTATCTTTTCAACAGTGGGAGCGTTATAATGTGACGGTCAATCCCACTATTCACTGGTAAAAGAGTAGGTCAAGAGTTAGAGTTGGGCGGTGATGACTAGCTGCTTTCTCTCTTGTCTTAAACTGCTAAATTAGGTACGGCTAGCGCAGGTAAACAAAACAAACAACACTAAAATCAGGGTTAGATTCCCTTCGGTGGAGCTCACGTAGCTTTATACGAAATTTAAAACAAACCTCCGGTTTTATAGGTGTTTTTTAAATTTAATCAGTTAAAAGTGAGTTTTTGATTGGACTTTCCCTCTGTATATGTGTGTCTGTCTGTGTGGCTTTAAAGAAAATTTAGCCAATAATAAATAAGCTCTCATATTCATTACTTTTATCTGTGAAGGTCAAATTAATGTTAACACTGCGTTCAATATGTTGTGAAATAAAATGTGGTTATACCTTTATTATATTCTAATCCCTGACCTATGACTTTCTTACTCCAAGCCAAATCAAATTGATACCAAACACCAGGTAAAATGGTTACTAAAAAGTCCTTTTATTGGAGAAATTAAAACAATGCTGTTATATGTGGTTATTAGACCTTTTATTGGAAAAATTAAAACAACACTGTTATATGTGGTTATTATACCTGCTCTCAACTCGTATATTTGGATAAAACACTCTATCCCAAAGCATAAACTCAAACGTCTAGACGTTTGAAACCAGATTTTTCTCTGTTTGTTTAAAATTAAGCACAAAGCTGCACAATGGGCTATCTGTACTCTGCCAACGACGGGTATCGAAACGCGGTTTTAAGCGGTGTGAGCTCCCAGACATACTGCTGTGGCACTAGTGGGCGAAGCCAGATCTCGTAATGGTACTATGTCAACGACAGAAAATTGAAGTCAAATTTCATGAGGGTACTATTTTAACGAGGAAAGTTTGAAGCTAGATCTTAAAACTGTGTTAAATATACGAGAGAAAATGGAAGCCACATTTCATAAAGGCTGAGTATCAACAATAGGCAAGCAAAGCGTGAAAAAAATGAAATCAAGTTACCTTTAAATAAAGAAAATATGGTACAGTTGATTTATAAATTTTCCTAAAGAATAATACGACCTTCAAGTTTAATTTCTTTTTTCAATATAAAGGAAAAATCAATATTTCATCATTATTATTATTATGGAAATTATATGTGCCACTGGTGTTTGGAAAAATATTAAATTTAGTCGAATTTAATGATTTGGTAAAAATCGACAAAAAATCACATTTTTTTATTTCTTACAGAAATAACCTAAATTATAAATCTTATACATACATTCAATCGAAGGATATTTTAAAACAGCTCATAAAAAACAACTGATAAAACAAAGAATTTGGAATTTCCATCGTCCAAAATTTTTAACAATGTCGGTTGACATGAATAGAAAGAACAATATATGTAATAAAAGTACAATATAAAAAAACGTTCGAAATATGTCGTAAAACGGCTTTATTAACTAAAAAACGTTCAATCAGAGCAAAGTTTCAACCGTCATCATAAAAACAAAAACTCTTCTAAGGGATTTTTTAAGTTATTGACGTGAAGTTATCAAACATGGTCGAAACGAACACCCTCTTCACTAGACAAGGAAAAACACTTTCGTTAAACAATACAATAAATAAACTTAAGGTCTACATCAATGACGTCATAATGCTTTATTACAATACTACAACAAATAATTCCGTTAAACAATAAATCTAAGGCTTAAGTTATGGAACTACGTTATTATATTATTGTAGTCTCTTATCATATTTTAAGTCTAATTACAAAAAAGACAACACAATAAACTCTATTTTAAACAATACATTAAAACTAAGGTCCACGTTATAGTAGTTCATTATTGTAGCCTCTCATAATATTCCTAATTTTTTAGACAGTAAAAAAAAACTAGTTATTCCAAATTATGGATGTTTCATTGCTCCATTTTTGTAGCTCGATGAATCTTTATACCAAATCTGATGAAGATTCATCAACTGGGAGCAAAGTAGTGGTAAAAAACGCGAAAATGCAAAACTGAAAATTTGCATTTCCCCATGAACTCCATGAGTCTCCCTACCAATATCGGTGAAGGTCCATCCATACCCTGAGAAGTAGTTACATGGACATACAACAAATAGTATAATCATATTTATATAGATTCAGTCTCCTAAACATAAGTTTTAGAATTTTTGTAGGCATTGAATTTATATTATTTATGTAAAATACACTCAAAATAGCCCGGCATGGCCAAGCGTGTTGAGGCGTTCGACTCATAATCCGAAAGTCGCGAGTTCGAATCCGGTCGCACCAAACATGCTCGCCCTCCCAACCGTGGGGGCGTTATAATGAGGCAGTCAATCCCACTATTCATTGGTAAAAGAGTAGCCCAGGAGTTGGCGGTTGGTGGTGATGACTAGCTGACTTCCCTCTAGTGTTACACTGCTAAATTAGGGACGGCTAGCACAGATAGCCCTCGTGTAGCTTTGTGCGAAACTAAAAAAAACAAAAAAAACAGTCGAAATATTTCTGTAAGGAGTTTCACAGTAATAGCCACATGGACATCTGGTTCATAATATCAAGTCAATATTTTTCTCTAACCATACTAAACACTGCTTAGAGTAATTTGAATAGAATCTAAAAGGTATACTTCTGGTCACGACGTAGTTTAAAGAATGATAATTAAATTCTAGTTACAACACTTGAGCTTGAATAAAACAAAAAGAATCCACAAAACGCAAATCAAGTTCTTGTTACTTCTACTAGAGGGAACTGCTAAAGCAAAAGGTTTGTTTGTTTCTTTTTGAATTTCGCGTAAAGGTACACGAGGACTATCTGCGCTAGCCTTCTCTAATTTAGCAGTGTAAGACTAGAGGAGAGGCAGCTAGTCATCACTACTCACCGCCAACTGTTGGGCTACTCTTTTACCAACGAATAGTGGTAAAACGCCTTAACCCATCTGGCCATGCCGGGCCTCACAATATTAGGTGGGCTCAGCAGATAGTCCGATTTGGCTTTGCTGAAAGAAACACACACACACAGACATACAAGAGTAAGTAAAGCTTTATCTGTTATTCATGGAGTAAATGTTGTCTCTAGCTAGTGTTATTCACTTTCTCAATACATAGTTGTTGATGCTCATCGCTTAGATGACCTGTAGTATCAGACATTTGAAGACAAATTTATCATTTTTCATTTAATACAAATGTCAGCGCTTGACGTTCAATGTGTAGAAGTAAAGTATAGACCACGTGACTTTGACGTCAATGCAATACTGCTATAATCACAAGTAGACTTATAGTGCAGTAGCCTGACTTCATGACTGAGCACTGTCAGATTTCATAAGTGTAACTTAGAATCATAACTGCCTAACAGCAGGTTTTATTACTGCAGACCGAGCATATATGTGACCAATAGCAGGTCTTATTATTGTAACTCAGATTCATGTGTGACCAACAGCAGGTCTTATCATTGTAACTCAGATTCATGTATGACCAATAGCAGGTCTTATTATTGTAACTCAGATTCATGTGTGACCAATAGCAGGTCTTATTACTGTAACTCAGATTCATGTGTGACCAACAGCAGGTCTTATTATTTTAACTCGAATTCCTGTCTGACCAACAGCAGGTCTTTTTTATTTTAACTCGAATTCCTGTCTGACCAACAGCAGGTCTTATTTATTTTAACTCGAATTCCTGTCTGACCAACAGCAGGTCTTTTTATTTTAACTCGAATTCCTGTCTGACCAACAGCAGGTCTTATTATTTTAACTCGGATTCCTGTCTGACCAACAGCAGGTTTTATTACTGTAATTTGAAATCATGAGTAACAAACAACAGGCTTTATGAATGTAACTCGGATTCTTGTGTGACCAACAACAGGTATTGAGTGACAGTGATCACGTTGTAGTACGTATATTGTTCGTATATAGCAGTACTGTGTTGGGGATAGGTTCAAGTGAGTCTAAATAGGCAACTTAAGGGATGGTACTTTAGCACTTCTGACCATCCACACACACATACTCAAGTGGTACTTGACACAACTTTAAATAAATTTCAAAATGTATACATAAATAATGAACTAACTTATGACTTATTAAACCTGAACCCTAAACTCCAGAAAGTAAAACATCCAGAACACTGAAATAAAATATGTTAGGCAGATGAGCTGAGCATCATCACATCACGTCAGGCAGTTAGACTGAGTAGTGTAGCCTATGACATCACGCCAGGTCAGGTAGATGAACTAAGCAGTGTAGCTTGTGCCTTCACGCCACGCAGAATTTAATAGCGTAACCCGTTCTATAACACCATGGTACGTAAAGGGAACCTTGATAACCTATAATAACGTGTTGACTAAACCTACTAGACTGGAAAAAATAACTTTTTCGCACACATATTTCTTGAAATTGTCCGAATTGTCATGTGAGCAGAAAGGTTGACCAATTCAAGCTACCTTCTTGTTTCTTAAGCATCTTTAAAACCCTTTGACCAACTAGCTGCTGTGGTCACTATGCGGTCCTCTGTTGCATTTAGACAACAACTGTCTAAGGCTTATGTTAACTGTAAGCAGACGAGACATAACATGCCTGGCCAATGGCAATTTCATATCCCTTATGATATAAAGGTAAAAATCGTATATAAATAAGTATAGCTATCACGTGACATGTAAATGGATACGTGGTGATGCTTAAGGAAAAATAACCATTACCCTAACGAATAAACCGCTTCATAAGAATTCACACGATATAACCTACTAGTATCACACTAAGCCTTTAAAAAAAATTAAAATTGAATTTTTTCTCAAAAGTTTACGCCTTATTTATTAAAGTTTCTCAAAGACGTTTTACCACAAAAGATTAGGAGAGCTTCATGAGAAAATCGTATAATTAAAAATGTAACTTTGTTACATATTTGTAGAAATATTATATAAACTGTACGAAATAAAGCAAACGTTGTCTAACAGAACTAATACCTACATCACCTCATATTTGACATAAAGTCAATATTAGAACGTTACGGTACTTAAGGCTGCCATCACAGCAGTACTATATATAATAAGGCCTGCATTATAGCCTTATCATACATAATAGTGTCTGCATTACAGCATTACCGTGTGTAATAATTACCACTGAAGCGTTACTGTATTTACTAAGGCCAAAGTTACATCTTTATCCAACATAATAAGGTTTAATGAAAGCATTATTACGCGCAATAAGGTCAGAACTACAGCGTTACATTATTTAATAACTCCAAAATTATAGCATTGTTCTATATAGTAAGGTTAACATCACAGCTTACCTATGTCTGATAAGGCCTAACATTATAGTGTTACTAATGTATCTCGGAACGGTTGGTATGGGCACTAACACTTTTACCAAAATAAAATAGAGAATAACGTTATGACCTTCTTAGGTCATCTTTAGGTTAACAAGAAGATCGAAACAGTGTTCTTTGCTTTATTTTAGTAAAAGTGTTAATACCCATACCAGCCGTACTGAGATACATTGTTTGCTTCTAGCTTTATGATTAAAATTATAGAATATCCACTTGCAAGTCCTGTTAAATGTTAATATTATTTCTTAATCAATGTATTCATAATTAGGATATTAAACAGCTCATCTGTTAAATGATATAAAATAAAAAAGGTACTACTAGTAATGTTACACATTTTTCTAAGGGCCTGGCATGGCCGAGCGCGTTAAGGCGTGCGCTTCGTAATCTGAGGGTCGCGGGTTCGCGCCCGAGTCGCGCCAAACATACTCGCCGTGTATTCGTTGGTAAAAGAGTAGCCCAAGAGTTGGCGGTGGGTGGTGATGACTAGCTGCCTTCTCTCTAGTCTTACACTGCTAAATTAGGGACGGCTAGCACAGATAGCCCTCGAGTTGCTTTGTGCGAAATTCCCAAACAAAAAAACATTCTTCGAAACCTATATACTTAGATGTTTACCACGGTGGTAAAACACAATTAAAACATTATAAATATAACATACACTTCACAATTATAAAGCGTCTAAACTGTTTTTTCTTTCTATTTTGTTTTTGATGACGGATGGAATGTTCCGAAAGTGTCATAACTCTTTCACTAACAGTGAATCAAATGATAGATTGAGCTACGTGTTTATTTTTTAGAAACAACGTGGGTATCTTTTATTTAAACAGTAAGAACTCCTAACAAAAATGGCCAGGTGGGTTGAGGCATTCGACTCGTAATCTGAGGGTCGCGGGTTCGAATCCCCTCGCACCAAATATGCTCGCCCTTTCAGCCGTGGGGGCGTTATAACGTGACGTTCAATTCCACTATTCGTTGGTAAAAGAGAAACCCAAGAGTTGGCGGTGGGTGGTGATGACTAGATGCCTTCTCTCTAATTTTATAATTCTAAATTAGGAACGGCTAGTGCAGATTGCCCTCGAGTAGCTATGCGCCAAATTCAAATTCAAAACAAAATATAAAGAAACCAATAAAGTGTGATTTTAGTCTGTGTTTCCACGCATCACTGTAGCACTTCAATGGTTTCCGTAAAGCCCACTTGTTGAAATTTCCAACATCCAATTCCTACAGATTTAAACATATCTGCGCACAACCTATAAATTACAGCATTCTACTGAAATCCCCGAGTAAGAAAATAAATATGAAAATCTCAGACTTTGGTTTTGACTAAGAAAAAAAACCCATTAGTGATGTGAACTAAATGTTTATTCGTTTAAGAAGTCCAAAGTGTCATCTCTGTTTCTACAGAATGGAGTTGTCACCCCGTTACATAAATTTAAGTTGAAAACCACAGACGCAGCTTAAAACATATTCAGTATAACACTGGGAGTGGATCTACGTTTTTTTAAATATATTCCGTCCTCTGAAAGAAATAGTTGATTGATGAAACCACTTTTACTTCCTTCTTGTTTCGAGTCGATTGCAATTCAAATTAAAATAGATCAACGAGAAAAAAAACTGATTTTATTTTGTTGTCCATATCGATTTGTGGAGAAAGGGTATCGTTTTACAGAACAGGCAGTTTCGACCCACTTCCTAAACTAGCGCCGACATCCATCAGGGTCCTTTTTTTTTTCTTCTGCAGACTATAGGCTACCATAAATTTATTTGGAATCGCTTAGTTCGATGTAGAGTATTTTGGAGATTGTGATATTCAAGGCATTTCTGGCTCTTTTACTGTTGAGTTTCAGATAGTCAGGCCCCTTGACAATTTCCCGAAACACGCTTAACCATCAAGCGCCATATCCATTTCTCATGAAAAGCTAGACCCACTCGAAGCACGCCGAGCAGTCTTCCTCAGAAGGAACGTTTAGATGATTTACGATCCAACAGCTGCCTTTGAAAGCTACATAGCTGGAGAATAAGTGAAATACAGTACACAAAACTCAAATCAAGAGAGAGACAAAAAATCTGGCAATCTCTTAGTGAAGTTTTTCTTTTGGCTAACCAATGAGTGTAAACAGGAATACACCAAGTGATTGCGCTTCTGTACCCTTGGCACAGGAGTTTTGTATTGACTTCTACCTTAGTTGTAACCTTGTGATATCATTGGTGTCGCTACAATAAAAAAATAAAAAATGCTAGCAGGACCATTAACACAGCACCTTTATTTTAATAAGTAGACTAGGACAGGCACTGCGAAAGTATTTTCATTTTAACACTCAAATTAAAGAAAATATTGCTACAGTATTTATATTTTGACAATTATGTTAGCAGGGACAATGTCACAGTATTTTTATTTTTATAATTAGGTTAGCAGGGATACTGCCACAGTATTTTTATTTTTATAATTAGGTTAGTAGGGATACTGCCACAGTATTTTTATTTTTATAATTAGGTTTGCAAGGATACTGTCACAATATTTATATTTTTATAATTAAGTTAGCAGGGATACTGTCACAATATTTATTTTCTGGTAGATTGATTCCCCAAGATACAAACGTTTGTGTTTGGACTGTTATGCCAGCTGAAACCTTGCTAGGGAAAGTTTACCCTGACGTTTATGATGGCACACATTTTACTGGGTATCTATGGTTTTAGTTTCTGGTTCTACTTCAGAGACCACTATGGTTTACTTCTGGTTTTATTTCAGAGACCGTCATGGTTTATTTCTGGTACTATTTCAGAGACTGTCATGGTCTAAATGATACTAAATCAGAATCGTTTAGTTTCTGATTCCACTTCAGGAACCACTGTAGTTTATTTCTGGTACTATTTCAGAGACCGTCATGGTTTAGTTTCTGGTTCTACTTCAGGGACCACTATGGTTTATTTCTGGTTCTACTTCAGAGACCACTATAGTTTATTTCTGGTTCTATTTCAGAGACCACCATGGTTTATGTCTGGTTCTATTTCAGGGACCACTATAGTTTATTTCTGGTTCTATTTCAGGGACCACTATGGTTTATTTCTGGTTCTATTTCAGAAACCACTATGGTTTATTTCTGGTTCTATTTCAGAGACCACTATAGTTTATTTCTGGTTCTATTTCAGGGACCACTATGGTTTATTTCTGGTTCTACTTCAGAGACCACTATAGTTTATTTCTGGTTCTATTTCAGGGACCACTATGGTTTATTTCTGGTTCTATTTCAGGGACCACTATAGTTTATTTCTGGTTCTATTTCAGGGACCACTATGGTTTATTTCTGGTTCTATTTCAGAAACCACTATGGTTTATTTCTGGTTCTATTTCAGAAACCACTATGGTTTATTTCTGGTTCTATTTCAGAAACCACTATGGTTTATTTCTGGTTCTACCACCAACTTGACTGCAAATAATGTATGGTTAACTTTTGTATCAGCACAAAACTATATTGAATTATTTATTCCGTGTGTTTTCTTATAGCAAAGCCATATGGGGGTTGGGGTTGTGGGACCGATGGAAAATCTAATTCCTAATTATAGCAGTGTAAATCTGAAGACTTACCGGCGAGGTACTTTAGTTATTTCACGGTAATATATTCCTACCCCCTTATAATAAGTTCATATTGTGACATTATAACGAATAGTATTAATGTAACTAGCCAAAAAGAACATTTTTAAAAGTGCTTAAGTTACATCTGTGTAGAGCGAAACAAATATATTTTCCCTTCAGTGTCTCTAATGTTGAACTGTCGATCACAGGGAAACTAATCGATTTGGCAGAGCGCCCACCTCCAAACTTTAAGCGAGTCCCTAAAGAAGAACCACAAAGTAAATGGTAGTGCTCCCTGAAGTAGAACCAGAAATTAGCACACCTCCAAATCTTAAGATTCTCTTTATCAACGAATAAAGGATAGACTGTGACATTATAACAACTCCTCTGCTGAAGAATCAGGCATCTTAGGCACCGAATTTCAATTCTGTGACGAGCAGTTTGGGTGTCGAATAACCTAACCACTAAGTCATAACAGACTGTAGCACTTCTTAATTAGAGATATGGTTAGATAGATTAGTTATGCCACTTAAACATATTGTAATATTTTTATATATAGATTTTTATTTTTACGTAAACTTGCCTTCTCGAAGTAGCACAGCAGTACGTCTGCAGACTTACAACGCTAGAAACCATGTTTCGATAACGGTGATATGCAGAGCACTGACAGACCATCGTGTATCTTCATCGCTTAATTAGAAACAAACGAATATTTTAAGTTAATTTTTAATGGCTAAAATTTTGGTCATGAATTCGCAAAAGTGTAAAATCCACAAAACTATTCACGTCACAATTCCAATTTTTATGGCTTTTGAATCCTCGTAACACTAAACATGCTCGCCCTTTCAGCTGTGGAAGCGTTATAATGAGGCAGTCAATCACACTATTCGTTGGTAAAAAAGTAGCCCAGAAGTTGGCGATGAGTGGAAATGACTAGCTGTTTTCCCTCTAGTCTTACACTGCTAAATTAGGGGCGGCTAGCGCAGATAGCCCTCATGTAGCTTGTGCGAAATTCAAAAACATAACAAACAAACACATTTTATATAAAATCCTTTGTTTTAGAGTAAAGCCACAATATATTATGTGTTGTGCCCACTGTAGGGAAACTTAACCTGAGATTTAGCGTCCTAAGTCAAAGTGCAGTTTCACTGGATGACTTAATGTAGAAGAATCACACCTTAAGACAAAACAAGAATGTTCGTAATACGCAGAAGGTTCACGTTCACTGAAATCAATTCCAAGTTTATATAAACTCGACAATTGTCATTTTTCTGAAACAGATAAAACTTTAGAAACGAGTATGAAGTTACGTGAAGACTCGGAAAGAACATTAACCTCGTTTCTCAGTCAACCCGAGATTTAGCCAGAAAGGAAACTGTAGACAGATAAAATCCTAGGAAGAGAACGTAGCCATTAGCAATAAATAAAGCCCAGGATGGTCAGGTGATAAGGCGATCGACTCGTAATGTGAGAGTCGCACGCGAGTTCGAATCTATGTCGCTACAAATATGCTCGCCATTTCAGCCGTGGGGGCATTGCAAAGTTCTGGTCAATCCCAGTATTCGTGGGTGGTGATGACTAGCTTCCTTCCCTCTAGTCTTTCACTAGTAAATTAGGGAAGCTAGTCATTAGCACCAACCTCCAACTCTTTGATTACTCTTTTACCAACGAATAGTGGGATTGACCGTCACATTACAACGCTACATTTTGCATGTAGCTATCCTCTATTACTCCTGCTAAGAATAGCCACGCCACCTATAACAAGTTTATTTATTGCTTTGTTTGCTTTAAATTTCGCGCAAAGCTACACGCAGAACGTAGCGTTCCCCCAAAAATTTTCTCCGTGTTGCCTGTTACAAGCAATTTATCACGAACCTTCCTCCATAAAATGAACCAAATTACAATACGCGTCACGTTTATTTCGAAACGTATTCATCTGTTCAGTGTAACCCCCTGCTGGAAAAACACTGTTTTCAGAGCTTCCAAATGTCTATTTTTGGTTTGAATTTGTCGTTATGTTAATTCAGTTTATCCATTTTAGTGTGTCAAACGAATTAATCTTCCGGATGGTTTTCATATTCATATCAAGTAAGCCTATTAAATTTAGATAGTGGGCTTGCCTTTAGGTTTTCAAGATGGATATCTGAAACACAAGAAAACATACACAAATATTTATTTCAATCTCTGGACTTATGTTATGTTGCCAGTGGTTTGTAAACAATATTTCTGTTTTTTTTTTTTTTTTTTAATTTCGCGCAAAGCTACACGAGGGCTATCTGTGCTAGCCGCCCCTAATTTAGCAGTGTAAGACTAGAGGGAAGGCAGCTAATCATCACCACCCACCGCCAACTCTTGGATTACTCTTTTACTAAGGACAAGTGGAATTGACTGTCACGTTATAACGTCTCCACGGCTGAAAGGGCGAGCTTGTTTGGTGCGACGGGATGCGAACCCGCGATCCTCAGATTACGAGTCGCACGCCATAACCCACCTGGCCATGCCGGGGCCTAATATTTCTGAATTAATTAAATTTGAACTGCAATTGTAAAGTGGAAAATGGAAAAACTTAGTGAATAAATCATGTTATAGAATAGTAAGTATTAACTTCAATTGTATTTACTTCCATGATTAAAGCGCTTGACTCGTAATCCGAGGGCCGCGGGTTCGTATCCCAGTCACACCAAACATGCTCGCCCTTTCAGTCATGGAAGCGTTATAACCTTACAGTCAGTCCCACTGTTCGTTGGTAAAAGAGTAGCTCAATAGTTGGCAGTGAGTGTTTTTGACTAGCTGCCTTCCCTCTTGTCGGCTTTGGGCTTTAGACCTTCCAGATTTGGAAGGATCAGGTTCGTAGGTTTTGCAGGCGAGCTGGATGGGCCCGGCATGGCCAAGCGCGTTAAGGCGTGCGACTCGTAATCTGAGGGTCGCGGGTTCGCATCCGCGTCGCGCCCAACATGCTCGCCATCCCAGCCGTGGGGGCGTTATAATGTTACGGTCAATCCCACTATTCGTTGGTAAAAGAGTAGCCCAAGAGTTGGCGGTGGGTGGTGATTACTAGCTGCCTTCCCTCTAGTCTTACACTGCTAAATTAGGGATGGCTAGCACAGATAGCCCTCGAGTAGCTTTTGCGAAATTCCAAAACAAACAAACAAGGCTAGGGGAGTTCGACTTGTTTTCTGAAGGTCGCGGGTTCGAATGACTGTTCCAACAAACATGCTCGCCCTTTATCATTATAACGCCCCTACGACTGAAAGAGGCAGTATATTCGGTGTGATGGGGATTCGAGCGCCCTAATCATTTGACCATTCCGAGTCCTCTCTTTTGAAATATTGTTGAAAATTCTATATTTATTCAATTTGTATTATTACATGCACATATATATTTGTCCAGCTTACTTGTCCCACAGTTTTGGCAGGCAGACTCTAGATGTTCCGGAAGGGGAGTTAAACAGGGAAGAAAATCCGCTGAACCCGAATTTGTCATCAAATGTGTTTTCCTTCTTTTCGATATCCGGGAGTGTCATGTTTGAAACTGTTCATACCTCCCACTCCTAAGCTCGCAGGACCAAACTTTGAACACCAGTACATTTACCATTGGTAGATGATCTAATTTTTGGTGTGTTTTTTTTCCTTTAGGATACGGAGACTCCATTTTAGGGTAGTTATAGGAGTGACTGTGAATTATGACTATGTATGGGCGTTTTATACGAAGTGATTGGGCGATGAAACGTAAAGTACGTTTGATTAATGTAGACATCCACAGTGGTACATTGTTACATTATCTTGTCGATAGATGACTGCTAACAGCGGATACCTGTAGATTATCGCATAGGTTTTATTTGTAGGTCTTTACGCTTACAATAACTCGGTTGTACGTACTTTTAATTATATTATGCACGAACTATTTCCTATCTTTATTTCAAAACTCTAATCACCAACGTATCTGAATTTATAAAACAAAATGTAAGAAAAGTGCAGATAGATCCTGCAATTAATATTTAATATAGATCGTTAGAGCATCGGAGTTGATACTTGAGGGAAGATGTTTAGAGATGGTCGATGTCCAAATATAAGGAAATCCCATTGCCGATGGCTAGGGATGGTCGATGTCCAAATATAAGGGAAGACCAATGCCGATATTTAAAGGAAGATAAATGTCGATATTTAGGGATGGTCGATGTATAAATATAAGGGAAGACCAATGCCGATATTTATAGGAAGATAAATGTCGATATTTAGGGATGGTCGATGTCCAAATATAAAGGAAGACCAAACCAATGCCGATATTTATAGGAAGATAAATGTCGATATTTATGGATGGTCGATGTCTAAATATAAGGAAAGGCCAATGCCGATATTTATGGAAAGATAAATGTCGATATTTAGGGAAGACTGACACGATATTAAGGAATGATGGAAATACAATGGAAGATAAATGTCAGTTGATCCTGGAAGACAAAAGCAGGTTTTGTGACTACTTACTGATCATTGTTCAGAATTTTTCGTTGAGCTGAAGTTAAATGAAATGTTCTCTGAACGAATGAACGAAATTTTAACTCTTAGACTATATACGTCTACTTAGCGCATGCGCATCCTGGATTAAGACTATGACATTCCAAACATGGCAATACTTCTTTTTTTTTAGTCCTTTGCGTTGCAAAGCTCTTGTTCTTCCCAAGCGATAAATATCTTATATGAGAAACTGTAATAACCATTTTTAAAGCCTGCTTGAATCTCGTAACCTGGTTTAATTTGAACTTTCCTGGTTTCGTGCTTTAAAAGCTCGGTTTCGTTGATCATTTTCCGCTATTATGTTTCTTGATTTAACCCACAACGTTGCGCTCGAACGGGGGTTACTTGAATTTGTAGGTTACAACTATAGTCTCAATTTGGTAAATTCTACCATAAATGGACAGTTTATCCCTAATTATGTCTTAAAATAAATTAATTAAATTATCATCAATTAGGTGAGAGTTTTGTAATGGTGAGACACAAATGGTGGAAGAGCCATACATTGTTTATCGTGTTGAGCTTCGCTCAAAGCTACACGAGGGCTATCTGCACTAGCTGTCCCTAATTTAGAAATGACATATTATAGAGAAGGCAGCTAGTATATACCATCCACTGCCAACTCTTGGGCTACTCTTTTACCATCTAAAAGTGGGATTAACTATCGTATTATAAAGAGATTCGAACTCGCGACCCACAGATTGCGAGTCGAGCCACCTAATCACCAGGCCATGCCAGGCCCTACGTGTAATTCTATAATAAAAGTACGAGAGACAGATATTTTAATAGTTTACAGTCAGAAAATGGTAATAAAAAAACCATGTAAAACAAGTAAATCATTGCGTGTCTCTTGACAGGAAGACCCGGCATGGCCAGGTGAGTTAAAGGCGTTCGACTCGTAATCTGAGGGTCGCGGGTTCGAATCTCCGTGCACCAAACATGTTCGCCCTTTCAGCCGTGGGGGCGTTATAATGTTATGGTCAATCCCACTATTCGTTGGTAAAAGAGTAGCCCACGAGTTGGCGGTGGGTGGTAATGACTTCCCTTTAGTCTTACATTGCTAAATTAGGGACGGCTAGCGCAGATAGCCCTCGAGTAGCTTTGCGGGAAATTTAAAACAAACAAAGAAACAAACTCTTGACAGGACCAGTTTGACAAAAATAAGGGCCTGGCATGGCCTAGCGCGTTAAGGCGTGCGCTTCGTAATCTGAGGGTCGCGGGTTCGCGCCCGAGTCGCGACAAACATGCCCGCCCTCCCAGCCATGGGGGCGTTAAAAAGTTACGGTCAATCCCACTATTCGTTGGTAAAAGAGTAGCCCAAGAGTTGGCGGTGGGTAGTGATGACTAGCTGCCTTCCCTCTAGTCTTACACTGCTGAATAAGGGACGGCTAGCACAGATAGCCCTCGAGTAGCTTTGTGCGAAATTCCAAAACAAACAAACAAATTGACAAAAGTAAGTTTATAATCCAAGACAAGCGTGACAGTGAAAACGATAATTATTTATTTGAGACATTGTGGTACATGTTTGAAAATGATCACTGGGACCTTTTGTGTTCGTTATACAAGTAAGCCTCAAGAACTGGAGAATGGTCGCCAGATTTTGGGCTACTTTCGTCTGAACAAATATTAAGGTTCAATTATCACTCATGTAGTACACACACCTAAGGAAAGCATCTTTGCGGTAACGGGGTTTTGAATTAAAAATCTGAGGATCCACAGTTCGGGAACGATAACCATCAGGCCACGCTCAGCCCAAAGCTCTTGAGACTGAAGATATGTATTAGTTAAAAATTATTTTTAAATATGCTATAGTTTGAAAAGGTACATGCTGACAGCAAATAATTTCTGAAAATATGCAGGTATAAAAATAAGTGTTAATTCTCTGAAGTTTATGCCCAAATTAATGTCATGTAATCAGTACTACTTGTCAAAAATGTGATTCTATTTAACACTTTAACTGGTTATTTTTGTGTGTGTTTGTTTGCTAATAAAGTCATCGCTGACTTTTCTGTTTTCACGAATTATCAAAACTTTTGTTTCAAAAATGTTGTAAATTTAGGTATGTCCTTCCGTACGACCTCGTAACGTATCGTGT
Organism: Tachypleus tridentatus; assembly: GCF_004210375.1. Taxonomy (NCBI): domain Eukaryota; kingdom Metazoa; phylum Arthropoda; class Merostomata; order Xiphosura; family Limulidae; genus Tachypleus; species Tachypleus tridentatus. The sequence continues at coordinate 24,171,376 of NC_134828.1, read as the reverse complement.
TTTGTAAACTCAGATAAAATAGTGCACTACTGACTTCACTTTGTTTGACATCAGCAATAAATGTTCTCATCGTGACCATCAGAAGGTGTTTCGGATCTAAGTTTGTTTGTTTGTAATTAAGCACAAAGTTACACCACGGGCTAACTGCACTCTTCCCCCCACGGGTATCAAAACCCGATTGTTGGCGTTGTAAGTCCTTAGAGGAGGGTGAAACATGGTGAATCTAGCTATAAATCAGCAGCATATCATTAATGTAGATCTTCCATTTTAATATATATTACGTATCTGTTGTTGTTGTGTTGGTGTAAAAAAAGACACATGAGAACAACCATCTTCAATTCGATTCTTGCACATTTTGTGATAATTATTTATTTTATTCTTTTTAACGGTAGATGTCACCAGCAACACACTACAACTTTAATCTTTCATGGCAGCTCTGTTCGACCATACATAGCGCGAATGATTGATGGCCTAAATCCACAAAATAAAATAAGAATTTTTAGTAAAATGCATTAAGTTTTCTAGTTTAGCGTATGCTTATTGTGGCTTTTTGACTCGCATCACACGGGAAACATTATCTATATAATAATATTCTAAGAAACCATTCGAATTGTTAAATATTGTCAATTGTTTAAAATAAATAATGGCGCTGTCTGTGTATATGGTGAGGTGCGACCTCTCGTGTTTCCAGTCGTATTATTAACTCCACTAAATATACCCGGAAAAAAGGAACACACTTTTAGTTCGGGATCATAACACTGCAGCCAATAACTATAAAGAAATGACAAAATATCGAACCTTAAAATAGTTCGAATTTACACCGTATACATAAATTGCAACAGCCAATTTCATATTAGGATTGGTTTTGCTTTAACAAAGTAAATAACAGAAATGTAGGCTGTGCAATATGGTTTAATATTAAAGATTTTGGCCCGTCATGGTCAAGTGTGTTAAGGCGTTCGACTCGTAATCCGAAGGTCGCGGGTTCGAATCACCGTCGCACCAAACATGCTCGCCTTTCAACCGTGGGGGCGTTATAATGTCACGGCCAATACCACTATTCGTTGGTAAAAGAGTAGTCCAAGAGTAGGCGGTGGGTGGTGATGACTATCTGCCTTCCTTCTAGTCTTACACTGCTAAATTAGGGACGGCTAGCGCAGATAGCCCTCGAGTAGCTTTGCGCGAAATTCAAAACAAACAAACAATTAAAGACTTATGTGATGTACACTACTGTGTTAAAGTGTTAGGACTAGATAATATTTTGCCATTCTTCTTATTTTATGGGCTAATTCTTCCATGCCATTACAGAATGTAAGTACCCACACTATGGTAATGCTTCACCGATCTTTGTTGACAGTTGGATGAGCCAGGGTGGGAATACTTATAATTAATTCCCATGCACTTGTACCAAGGGTTCTGTTTGAATGAACATGCTGGTAACATTCAGGGTCTGAAATAACTGTCATGGTACCCCATGCAATGTCTTAAGTATATGGAAAGAACCAAGCATATGATATCGTTATATACTTGAAGAAATTAATTTACTGGCACTCCACAAATAAACCTTCATGTAAACAGTGTTTGACATTATATATTAAGTTTTGTTGTCGTGCCATGGCCCAAAGAGCAGATAATTCAGTAGAGCAGAGAGTTTGTGTAAAATCTTGAAGTGATGCTGGTTGACTCTTCGATATATTACTGCGCCCTTGAAATGCTCTCCAAATACTATCAAGTACAACTTAGATTGTGAGACCGAGACAGATAAATTTTTAAATATGAAAGGAAGAGGCAGAAAACTTAAACTCGATACTAATGTTAAGTATCTTTGTTTATGAAATCTTTGGGACAAAAGAAGGACTGCCACTCATCTAAACCATGGGATGAATGACCTTGTACCAAATGACAGAAAAGTGTCCAGATCTACAGTATCAAAAAGACTCAATAAGAGTGGAATGTTTGGTCGTGTATCGGTTCGAAAAACCTTTACTTCGATCTCCAAGTATTGTCAAAAGATTGAAATTTGATAAAAAGTACAAAACTGGACTGTTGGTGATTGGAAAAGGGTGTTATGGACAGATGAGCCCAAGTTTGAAATATCTGGTTCAAAGCATAGGTTGTACATCTGGTGGAAGAAAGGAGAAAGATACTTATCTCAATCCATAGTATCTTCAATGAAGCATGAGGGATGTCGTGTGTTGGTTTGTGGGTATTGTTCTGTTGAGGCGACAGGAGATATTTGTCAAATAAATGTAATAATGTACCAACACAGGTACCATCAGACACTAGCCCGTCATGGTATACACAGTGGTTTATGTTTTATTAGTAAAGGATTTAACTACCAAAAAAATAATGACATCAAATACTCATCCAACCCAGACAGAAATTACTTAGTTAAAAAAGAAGCTGCTGAAGTCATTCAAATGATGTCATGGCCACGACAGAACTTCAGTCTCAACCCATTTTGAGCAGATCTGGGATTTAATAGATCAAAAACTTGACAAATCAAAAGTTACTTACGACAAAATTCTATGGGAGTGTATTAGAGACATTTGTACTAAAATTCCATAGGACACTTTGATGAAATGTGTTCCAACAGTACCTGAAAGACTGTCAGTAGTTATCAAAGTAAAAGGGGACACTTAAAATATCAACTGTTTACTGAACACAAGCACTTCCACATAGTTTCTGTTGTACTAAACATGAACATTAATAACATTTTGATGTTTCACTTGTGACTTATTTTCCATTGTTCTTTGCAAGTAGCCTGAAATCTAATTTTTTACTTTGTCCTAACACTTTTGTTCATTACTGTATATTGATTACCTAATAAAATAACCAATCAGGTTGTTCTAGATCTGACTTCGTAGCTAATTAGCCAGTCATTAGAGTTAATAAAATAACCTAATATGTAACAGTAGTGCAATAGATTGTAAATTTAAACCTTATGTATATGGACGTGGCATATTAGTTAACATTCCAGTCTGTGTGTCAGAAGATTCGAGATCCATGTTGCAATGCTATTGAAAACAATACATACATTCAAGCGTGGGCGCATTATACGAATTCCTTAGTGGCTCAACAGCAACTGTTTGGGCTCATAATGCTTAAATTCAGGTTTTGATAACCGCTGTTAGCGAAACACAGATATCTCATTGTGTATCTTTGCGCTTAACAACAAAATAAGATAATCAAATATCAGATGTAACAAATCACTTCTCGTACATTTGATAATGTCGCTCGTTCACACGATAATTGCGATCGCTTCGGGTTTTATTACGATCCTCTGACGTCACTAAACTATCCTTCGAAGAAAGGTAGATTTATTTTCGAGTTTTTCCTCAAAATCACGGTATCAAAATTAATTTTTAATCATCTAATGGTTATATAGAATCTAAAGAACGAACTCTTTTTCGTTGTGTCACAATACGAAACATTAGGGAGTTCTTTGATGGATTGTTCAGGCAGAGTATTCATGATGAAACTTTGTAGAATAGATGGCAAATTCATCTGATCAAATAGTAGAATTTGACAGTCAACCTCTCAATGTACTCATCGTCTTAACGTTTGAAGCTGGTTTTGCGTGACAACGAAATGCGAAACGTAAAATCTTCGTACTGACAGTCCTACAAAGGACTAGGCCACGCCATCCCAAAACCACTAAGGGATCTTTTCAAATTGCCAACTTTTAAAACTCTCGCCAATTATTCCTATAACCACAAAAAACAAACAAAGTCCACAAATTTCTTTAATAATTCATGTCTAAAGCGGGGTAAAACACAATTGTGTTTTAAGTAGATCACAGAAACAGAAATAAGCTAATAATGAATCATTACATAAACCACGTGAATCAACATCGTCTGTGTTGTACATAGACCACGTGAGTCAAGATCATCTATGTTGTACATAAACCACGTGAATCGAGACCATCTGTGTTGTACACAAACCACGCGAGTCGAGATCATCTGTGTTGTACGTAAACCACGTGAATCATCATCGTCTGTGTTGTACATAAACCACGCGAGTCAAGATCATCTATGTTATACATAAACCACGTGAATCAATATCGTCTGTGTTGTACATAAACCACGTGAATCGAGACCATCTGTGTTGTACACAAACCACGCGAGTCGAGATCATCTGTGTTGTACGTAAACCACGTGAATCATCATCGTCTGTGTTGTACATAAAATACTTTTCAGTCCATTGTCACTAAAACTGGTATTATGTGTATTTACTGGAGTGATATTTAGAGAACGTTTTCTCGAATAACATCCTCTCCCAAAATAATTTTATGTTCTAGATAAACAGTGCAAAGGTAGGAAACATTATCTTAACATTAAACTGCATCAGGTCCAGTCGTCCCAGAAAAGGATCCTGTAGTCTTCTGCTGAGTTTTTTAACCATAACCGTGGGGGAGCAGTTCTCAACAACATACATATCAGTACTTCCACCAGACATATCACCAACAGATGGCCTTTCAAACCTTGTAGTTTAATTTCCGAGTTTATCTTGACTTTACTATGGTCGTAACACACGGAGACATCTCAGAGAACTAGGTATGACCATAAGTGATGGTCATCGTCATATGGGAAGACATCTTAGTAGGAGGCGATGATTTACCCTAACTGATGGTGGTCGTCACGTAGAGAGAGAATATAGCATCTAGAGCTCATCTTAACCTTAACGATGGTCATTGTCATGTCTGGAGACAGCCCAGTGAGCAAGGTTTAACCCTAATCGATGACTGTCGTCATATGCGGTGACAGCATGGGTAATATGATTTATCAGAATTTCATTGCTAATTACACATATATATATATATATGAAACTAGTTTACATATCAAATGCACGACGATTTAGTGTAAACTAGCTATATCTTAGCATGCGTATTTTGACCCCCTCGCGGCTACAGCGATAAGTCTACGGATTTACAACGCTAAAATCAGGGGTTCGATTGTCCTCTTTGGGCTCAGCAGATAGCCCAATGTGGTTTTGCTATAAGAAAACACGTACACACACACGCATATTAAAAATGATTCTAAGCTGTTTGAATGTAATTATACCAGTATGAACCGCACAACCGAATATTTCTCACGACACGCACAACTCTGCTTCGATACTTTTGCCCCTGCTACATAAGTATTGATCCCCCTGGGTAACAAAGCCCTTGGTCGGTGTTATATTTTAATTTCATGAGAAACAGTGTGTCTAGCAAAATAACTAAAACTCGTTGTTTGTTCATTGCTATCTATGCAGACGCAACACATTACGTCACCGAAACGTTAATCGATTGTAATACGTGGTTAAGATATTATGGAGGATCCAGGCTCGAGACAGTTTCTCTACGTGGGAGACAGTCCTGTGGTGTGTTTCAGACATTCTCAGAATAACTGAATTAATCATAAGTAGCCGTTCTGTTTGGAAGTCTGCAGCGTAGCCCTGAAAGTAACTTCCCATTTAAAGCGCTTTCATTGGCGAAATTAGAAAGTTATATGTTATTTTGTCTGGTTATTTAGATGAACCAGAACCAGTTGAAAGTATTTCACCAGTTTGTTTTATTAATTTATTTGTTGAATTTTGCGCAAAGCTATTCGAGGAGTATCTGTGTTAGCAGTCATTAACTTAGAAGTGGTAAACCACTTTACGTTTACGGTGACGGATTCGAACTCCGAATCTGCAAGCCATGTAAGAATATGCATTAGGAACATAAGATGCATAAAAACTGCTGATTATTGGCACTGAAGAATTTTCAATATATATTTTATTGCTATTTGTGATCAACAGTCTGTCACTTTGCTTTTCCTGTTTACAGCATTTCCGCCTGTGTTAACAGTAGGCTTTAATGGTATTAAAATACGTATTACAATACGCCTTTTTTGGGGAGTACAGTAGTATTTTGTAATAATTTACAAAGTTCAATACACTCGTTTTTAGGTTTCTTTTTTTGACGATCATATTGACAAGGTAATATATATGTAATGTATTTATCTGTCAAGAAACGTATTTATTCTCGTGTGTTGCCTCTTTTAGGGTTTATTCTACAAACGTAGCTTCATGTTTTCGACTGACATTTATGAGTAAGTACAACTGATAATTTTGTTTCCTTGTTTGTTCCGGAAGGTAGGGCAAATCTGCACAAGAGTTACCTGATTTTTATCTGTTTGTTTGTTTTAGATTTCGCGCAAAGCTACACGAGGGCTATCTGCACTAGCCCTCTCTAATTCAGCAGTGTAAGACTAGAGGGAAGGTAGCTAGTCATCATCACCCACCGCCAACTCTTGAGCTACTCTTTTACCAATAAATAGTGAGATTGACCGTAACGTTATAACGACCCCACGGCTGAAAGGGCGAGCATGTTTGGTGTTACAAAGATCCAAAGCCGCGAACCTCGGATTACGAGTCGAGTGTTTTAACCACTTGGCCATGCCGGACCTCAGGTTACCTGCACTTGCTGTCCTTATTTTTGAAATTAGACATATCATTCCACAGTACATACAGTCAGTTATTCGTTTATACTAATCGAATATTAGGTTTTAACAGCTAATCATATAACACACTCACAGCCCCAAAGTGTTTACAGTTGTTGTTTGTTTTTCACATTTGTGGGATGCGAATACTGAATCCGCGAATCCATAGTCTAGCATACTAAAGACTGAGTCATTAAAATAGATTGAAGTTGTAGATAAAACAATGGATTTTTTTTTGCTATTTGATGAATTTTTAAGAGCTTTCGAGGAAAACTATAAAATTCAAAACTACCATATTCACTCATAATTCAAAAAGTTTAAAAGTATTTTTCATTTCAAAGGTTTTATAAGTGTTTATTTCTAAAATAATGGCGATATATCGGACTAAACTAATGATTTTTGTATCATAGGAAGATTGCAAAATGCTGCTTTTTACCCTTATTAGGTGTAAAAAGTGTATTAGAAATCTTGGGTTCGAACCCAAGCCTAAGAAAAAGACAAGTTAGATTTTTATCACTATTTCGGTTTGGATTTTAGCTACAGACATACAGGACAAGAATTGTGCCACGTAGCTCATCTGTGGCTCAGGTATAAGTCTGTAGGCTTATGACACTAAAAATGGAGTTTCATTATAGCAGACAATATTGTCTATGTCAATATGTCTATGTCATCTAGAAATAGGTCATCGGGTAGCTTGTGCTTAACACTAAACAAACTTTGCATCTAATTGTAAGGAGTGAACTCGTTAACCTGTCCTCTACTGAGCTACCCTTCAACAATTAAACTACCACAAGCTGAATAACTGGTTAATTTTGGTTAATCACAAATTATCATATCGTAGAAAACAAAAAGAAAATCTTAACTTGGTCACTGGCTGTTTCTAATTTCACCATGTCCACTAATTCAATACTGCCACATTTGTTTGGACAAGGTTACATACAACATTTATAATGATAGCTCGAAGTTATGTAAATTTCATCTCTGAGACTCATGTGGATATGTCGAGAATTTAAGACGCGCGAGATGTTTGAGATTTCTTTAGGAACTGCTGGATAAGCAGCTCTGCTTCATTGAATATTGTTATTCTAGAAACGTGAGGTTAGTTGTTGAGGAAATGTGTTATGAAGCTTTGAACGACCAACGTGAACACAATACACAGGAAGAAGTCAAAGCAATGTTTTGTTGTTTGTAGCTGCAAATTCTGATCTTATAATTTTGTTTGAGAAGTATGGAGAATAAAACCGACAAACATACATCACAACTGTTTTGGAGAACTGAGACTGCGTTTCGACCTTTCATTTTTCTCGAAATGTTTTCACTTCGCAATGATCGAGAACAAGACAGAATCCAGTGTTCGGATTGAGTTGTGTCAAGACGTATAGATTAATTGAAAGGGAGAACTAACCAACTGGTGTTTTATTCTGTCGATGTAGGGGCGACTAACCAATTAGTGCTTGTTTCGTGGATGGTAGGGGCGACTAACCAATTAGTGTTTGTTTCGTGGATGGTAGGGGCGACTAACCAACTGGTGTTTTATTTCGTGGATAGTAGGGGCGATTAACCAATTAATGTTTGTTTCGTGGATGGTAGGGGCGACTAACCAACTGGTGTTTTATTTCGTGGATGGTAGGGGCGACTAACCAATTAGTGTTTGTTTCGTTGATGGTAGGGGCGACTAACCAATTAGTGTTTGTTTTGTGGATGGTAGGGGCGACTAACCAATTAGTGTTTGTTTCGTGGATGGCACGGGCAACTAACCAATTAGTGTTTGTTTTGTGGATGGTAGGGGCGACTAACCAATTAGTGTTTGTTTTGTGGATGGTAGGGGCGACTAACCAATTAGTGTTTGTTTCGTGGATGGTAGGGGCGACTAACCAATTAGTGTTTGTTTTGTGGATGGTAGGGGCGACTAACCAATTAGTGTTTGTTTTGTGGATGGTAGGGGCGACTAACCAATTAGTGTTTGTTTTGTGGATGGTAGGGGCGACTAACCAATTAGTGTTTGTTTTGTGGATGGTAGGGGCGACTAACCAATTAGTGTTTGTTTCGTTGATGGTAGGGGCGACTAACCAATTAGTGTTTGTTTTGTGGATGGTAGGGGCGACTAACCAATTAGTGTTTGTTTCGTGGATGGTAGGGGCGACTAACCAATTAGTGTTTGTTTTGTGGATGGTAGGGGCGACTAACCAATTAGTGTTTGTTCCGTTGAGATAGGGGCGACTAACCAATTAGTGCTTGTTCCGTTGAGATAGGGGCGATTAACCAATTGATGGTTTGTTCCGTCAACAGTAGGAGCGACTAACTAATTGGTTGTTTGTTCCGTCGACAGTAGGGGTGACTAACCAAATAGTGGTTTGTTCTTTCAACAGTAGGGGCGACTAACCAGTTAATGTTTGGTTTAGTTTTACAACAAGTGACGCTTGTTTTAAAGTTGTTTCACATCGAGTCACGATTAAGAGCAGCTACAAACACTCCTAGGCGACCGTACGTTGACGTACAAACACTACTGAAGTATAGCCAGACTTCCCGCTAATCGATAGTTCTTCCCGCGGAAGGCTTGCTACACTTAATGACAGCGAAGGCTGTAGAATATACTTTATATTCTTCTTTGCTAACAATCTGTATGCACATTGAAACTTATATATGTTTAGTTGGGCTTTATAATGTACTGGACTTTGCATATTTTCTACTTCGTTTCGTTACCCCCACACCCGAGTGGGGTATTGTTGTTAATGGCCAGGGGCGTAGATCCTGGGGGGATGGGGTATACATTCCTCCTTCATTTTAGGTGGGGGATATGGAGCATACAATCATCCCCTTCCCCTACAGTTTGGTCTGTTGAATTGTTTTATTGCATCACAGGCCTACAAATTGTGTGTTTGTTCTTGTGATTCTCGTGTTCTTACCAATCTTGCATAATTAGGCCTAAATGTAGGCTTTTTCAGTAGTCGAAATGTACATCTTTAATATAGGCGTGCTTCTAAGCTTTTCGATCTAAGCGATAGTTCGTAAGTATCAGTCAGTAGGCCTAAGTATACATGCAAGTATCGTGGCAACAAGATTACTCTGTGACTGCATGTTTACAGCTTTCAGGTTTACGTAATCAGAGATTACCAATTTGTAAATTGAACAGTTCACGTAAGTGGTTGTAAAAAATCATCCGCCCCCCATCGGGTGTAAAAAACCTACGCCCTGTTAATGGCAGTGTTTTCTTATCAAACTGAGGACTCATATCCGACAACATTCACAGAAGTTTTACTGGAACTTTACAGAACTATTAAATGATATGAAACACATAAGGTTATCTCAAAATTTTATATTAACCTAAGCCATCAAAACCCTCAGCACCGAGCATGATTTTCTCCCCGTCCCTGAAGAATGTGGCCCCGCCTGTCGAACACGAATGGAGTTGCATTGAAATTATTTATCAAACTTATTCTGATCCAAGAGTTTATTTTCTTATACCTTACATAATATTAATTAAAAAACACGAGATAAAACTGAGTAAGTTGTCAGTAACATAAACCTGAGATGGTGTTATTGTTTCGAAAATTTGTTTCGTATTCTACAGCAATTCTTGCACGTTTAATCCGAAATTATTAAACGTACTTTTATACAAGTGAATTGTTTTGCTATGTTTAAAATGTTGACAACCATTGGCTATACATGACTCTAGAACAATCGCGACGTGAGAGTATAATAAAACAAAATAAAAAATCTTCTTTATGATGAACGAAATAATAACTTGATATAAAAGTTAGTTTGTTTTTTTATTCCCGATTTGTAAAAAAAAATCCTTACGTGATAGAAAAAAAAGACATCAATTTCAAAACCTGTATAGAAAAATTATGGAAAATATACTATTTAAGCCTAATCAACTTTTATGAAGTTTGAATTATTTGGCCTGTGTGAATACAAGTTCAAAGACAGAATTAAATGAACCAGAACACATACATAGTTATATACGTACACAAAGTTTATATCATCGTATTTGACAATATTTGCAGAGGCTATAATTTTATGTTTGGTCAGTTTCACTAGTTATGTCGAATGTTACAACACATCACAAATAAAATAAATATAGTTTAATGTTTATCAGGATACAGTTTATTGAATACTGAGTTAGCTAAAAAATTAAGTTATTAATTTTTATTTTAAAAAATATACATTTTGATTTTGAGTTCTGAGATTTATCTACGAAGCGTGGTATTAAAAACGTTAAAACATTCATACTTCTCTCAGGTTATATTCCCAGAGTCAGTTGAACTCTAACTGTTATATCCCTAGTGACAGTTGAACCCTAGCTGTTATATTCCCAGAGTCACTTGAACTCTAACTGTTATATTCCTAGTGACAGTTGAACTCTAACTGTTATATTCCCAGATTCAGTTGAACTCTAATTGTTATACTCCTAGTGACAGTTGAACTCTAACTGTTATATATTCCAAGAGTCAGTTGAACCCTAGTTGTTATATTCCCAGAGTCAGTTGGACTCTAACTGTTATATATTCCCAGAGTCAGTTAAACTCTAACTGTTATATTCCTAGTGACAATTGAACTCTAACTGTTATATATTCCCAGAGTCAGTTGAACTCTAACTGTTATATTCATAGAGACAGTTGGGCTCTAGCTGTTATATTCCCAGAGAAAGTTGAACTCTAACTGTTATATTCATAGAGACAGTTGGACTCTAACTGTTATATTCCCAGAGAAAGTTGAACTCTAACTGTGTATTACTCAGCCCAGGTTGTTGTCTACCAAAGAATCGATTCAAATTTATGACCACAATTACATTACTTGGTTCTTTGTATTAATTATAATTTCAAATGGATTTGAGAAATTTTGTGTAGGCTTTATTTTAACCATTTCTGAAGACATCTGATGATTGATTTTCAGAGACTGAGACAGTGGTTACAAAGAAAAGAACACAGTGTTTTATTTCTACTAGTCCACCCTACACTGGCTCAGTGATAAGTTTGTAGGATCAGGTTTCGATACTTATAGGTGGACAGAGTACAGATAGCCCATTATTTAGTTTCTGTTACTAACAATTGTCAAATAAAACTTACTATTCCATCTGCTTTGTAGTTTCATTTCCTTCATGTGATTAGATTCTAATACTTTGGGATAACTTCTCTTCCTATCATTTAAACTTAAACAGCATCCCTATCATGACTATATCCATAACGTTTAACATCACACCTTCCACCTTTGAACCCACAATTAAGACTAGGCTAAAAATAACTTTCGAACCTTCTCATAGTGTGTAATTCCCAGTTTAGCACTGAAATTAGGTCTTTTTTTTTTTAGGTAATATATCTTGCACCTTGGAAAAATCACAAGATGAAGAGTTTATTTTCAAATGATTATTTCTGTACAAGAGATAAGTTTTCTTGCTCAAAAACTCAATTACTAATTTATCGATGACAGTTGGTTTTTTTTGTGCTATCGGTCCGCACTCCCAATTTTAGGATTCAAAAAGTCTCGTCTGCGAACCAGTCAGATCAAACTACGTTTGAGCCACTGTGAAATATATTTAAATATTTATTCGCGGATGAGACAGAAGTAAGTAGATAAATACTACGTTTCTAAAATGTTTCTAATTTATTTCAGCCAAACAGAGTGAAATATTATCCATATTGTTCCCCAGTGGACAATATGCATCAGTGTATGTGTGTGTTAACGTAGCCCCTTTTAAACCGCTGGACTCATTCTAAGCAGTATCAAATGAATCGTTTCGGCCTCGAGAGCTGCACAATAGCTAGAATTTTCACCCAAATACTCAGAGAACCATCGGTATTTACGAGGATTCTCTGAAAACGAACCCCAAATTTATCATTGCTTTATATTAGAGCACGTAAGTAGACAAACTAACTTTAACGTTCGTAATTTTGTTAAATAAATTGAAGTTGTACTACAGCGGTCCTGTAAATGTGGACCACGGATCCATGGGTTCGGTAATGATTGTATATTCATTAAGTTGTCGTAAAAAAAAGAAAACCGTTAAAGTCATTGTTAGCCGTTCTATGTTTAATTAGTTAATTAATTTACTTAGGGTTTTGATATCACGGTAAACACGTTAATAATATTCAAACCTTAAGAAGTTTGTCTGTAATAGAGCAAAGTCGCATTATGCTATCGGCTGTGTCCACCACGGGAAATCGAACACCAGATCAGAATATTGCACGTCTGTAAACTTACCGCTGTTTCACCGTTAGGGGGCTAAAGTGTGTGTGTGTGTGTTTGTCTTATAGCAAAGCCACATCGGGCTATCTGCTCAGCCCACCCAGGGGAATCGAACCCCTGATTTTAGTGTTGTAAATCCGGAGACACACAGCTGTACTAGCGGGGGGCGGGGCTAAAGTAATTGTATTTTTTTCCTATTTTCATACCTGTAAACTTTTCACTTTAGTTCTAGAAATTTACGTATCTTACGAAGGCTTTAAAACGTAAGTCTTTGCTAAGCCGTTTCCTCATATTCTGTTTAATCTGTTCCTGCCTCGTTAGTCTGCCAGTTGGAGAAGTCTTTTTTGAAAACCAGTCCTCACAATGACCCAATTAAAAATGAACATGATCCGTAACTTGATAATCTACGTTATTTTCTAGATGAAAGTAATAATTAAAGATATACTTCGGGAATTAGCTGAAACTAATTGTATGCCTTGTTGACACTAGGGTCAAATAAGCTCATTTATACCAGATTAACGAAACAAACACATCTAGGCTTAGCTCCTCTGTACCAAACTAATCGAACAAATACTCCTAAATGGTTCTTAATTATTTATCAGGGTAAGGGGAGGAAGAACGTGTTAGTGCATGCGACGTCTGTTTGTTAGTATACTATAAAATAACAGGTCGCCAAAATTACAAAAAAAAAGGTTGTACCGGGGTGTGCTAAACATAAAATATACAGACTCGATCTAAAGATATTTCTCAAAATGAAATCATAACGATTCGAATGCACGAAATGTAACTTGTTCTTTATTTATACAACAAAAAAAAAAGATGACTTTTTAGCAGCAAATCGAAGGAAAAAATCTAAACCCTTTATACGGTCTTCTGACCATGCAGAACTGGTGTAAGAAGAGAGTCGCACACTCTCACACACAAACGAGTAATTAGTAAATTGTGTTTTAGGAAATTCCTTGAAAATGAGTGCTGCGAATTTGAACTGTGTTGATAGATGTTGCTAGGTTCATTCACCAAAACAATATATTCAACATCGCATGTTCTTCTAAGCGACGAATATATACATAATTATAGAACTCAATGTTTCTAATTACATCCAGCCTCCTCTCGACTGGTGCCTGCTACATCCAACACTTATTGATCTGTATTACACACAATGGCTTCATTCTTCTACAGCTAACGCTCACTAACCGTGATAAAAAAATACTTTCAGGTGTAGTGAGAAACTGATGCACCAACATTCACTTAGTTGATCACGTGAGTCTTAGGCCTATTGAGTTATGGTAATTATCTCTTAGTGATAACATTGACAGCTAATTTTTAAAATCCACGTTCTTTAAGCACTGTGAAAATTACTCGTTATATTACGGTTCAAAAGTCGAAGACGAGGAAACGTCTATTATTAAACTCAAGTTTCATTGGAAAGCTATAACATCTTTCCTTTTTTTTAGGCATAATTGTTTAATATTACTCACGATTTTACTCTGAGCCTTTTACGTTTAATAATTCTTCCTAAAACTTGAAGTAAACACTAGAATGGGCTGAATTTATTTCTACTGTAATGACCTGCTCTGGGGGCACCAAAAACATTGGCAGAAAATAGATGAACAATCATTACCAGACGACTGTAGTTCTAAAGCGGTGTTTTTATTTTTCGTAGTTTTCTTTTGTGACGTGTAAAATAATTAAACAATAAGTGGGAGTTCTTAACATCGGCATGCTGGAAGGAAGTATTGTGAAAGAAGTAGCACAGCAGGGCAGGATATCACGAACTGCGTAGTGCCACTCTTACAGTTACATGTAATAGCAGTATCTCTACAAAAATAGCTGTTTTCCAGTTACACAACAAAGCTTTACAACAGTAGCACGTGTATGTTGCAGTTGTCTAGCAATATAGCCATTCATATCAACTAGTGTCTTATTTCATTTTAGAGGAAAGCTTATTTGGAATTTCGCACAAAGCTGCTCGAGGGCTATCTGTGCTAGCCGTCCCTAATTTAGCAGTGTAAGACTAGAGGAAGGCAGCTAGTTATCACCACCCACCGCCAACTCTTGAGCTACTCTTTTACTAACGAATAGTGGGATTGACCGTCACATTATAACGCCCCCACGGCTGGGAGGGCGAGCATGTTAGGTGCGATGGGAATCTGAACCCGCGACCCTCGGATTACGAGTCGCACGTCTTACGCGCTTGGCCATGCCGGGCAATTTAGGCTTAAGCGTTGTCTAACCCGCGTGTAAACCGAAGGTTATACTCGTATGGTGTGTTTGTTTGTTTTGTTGTTGTTGTTGTTTTTATTTCGCACAAAGCTACTAGAGGGATATCTGCGCTAGCCGTCCCTAATTTAGCAGTGTAAGGACTAAAGGGAAGGCAGCAAGTCATCACCACCCACCGCCAACTCTTGGACTACTCTTTTACCAACGAGTAGTGGGATTGACCGTCACATTATAACGCCCCCACGGCTGAAAGGGCGAGCTTGTTTGGAGAAAGAAAGAAAGGAGAAACCCGCCTGGCCATGCCGGGCGTATATGGTGTGAATCAGAAGAGAGCGGAAACTTAGACAACAGCAATAATATACATGTTCTTCACATCATGTCTGGATACACACAAAAACCACACATTAAAAAAAAGATTCAAGCACTAGTGTGGAATCTTAAAAAGAAGAAATGATTCGACATTTTTCATGCCAGCGTCTTTGTTTTATAGAAATCCCAAAATTTGGGACAGTTTTCTGATTGTGAGTTTTCAATCAACACATTATAATAACATAAAAAAAACTATTATATTCGGTAAGACACTTACTAACATTTTTCACCAGTAAGGAAAAAGATGTTACATATATATAGACCTAAGTCTTTTTGTTTTTCTAACCAACACTTACATATTCAAACTTATTGACTATATTACTATTTTAGTAAACCAGGGTTCAACCAAATCATAATACTGTAATCGATTATTACTGAAGCGCTGAATTTTTTTGACACTATTAGTACGTTCAGCACTCATGATCAGCACTTTTACTTCAAACTCCATTCGCTTGTTAATTTTATCTTTCGTATAGAAGGGGCTGCTATTTTATTTCAAACAGTTGGTATTTTTCTTACAAGTTGTGACATGTGTTTAGTAATATATCATAAATATTTGTTTTTGTTTGTAGTTAAGCACAAGACTACACAAAGGGCTATCTGTGCTCTTTCCACCATGGACATCTAAACCTGTTTTCTTGCGTTGTAAATCCACTATTATTAATCTTATTAGGGTTTATCGATAAAGTTGTTAAATATTAGATGTTTATTTTGATGTTGCAGTACGAAGATTTAAAACGTTAGATTTGTCGTTAATTTGACGGTACTTTAAAATACGGTTATGTATTTGACGATGTGCGATGTTTTGTGTTTGAATTTCGCGCAAAGATCTACTCGAGGACTATCTGCGCTAGCCGTCCCTAATTTAGCAGTGTAAGATTAGAGGGAAGGCAGCTAGTCAGCACCACCAACCGTCAACTTTTAGGCTACTCTTTTACCAACAAATAGTAGTGTTGGCCGTGACATTATAACGCCCCCACGGTTGAAAGGCGAGATCTTTGGTGCGACCGGGATTCGAACCCCCTCAGATTACGAGTCGAACGCCTGAACCCACCTGGCCATGCCGGGGCCTGATGCGTAATAAAGGTGTGAAATGTCACTGTTCCTTATGTTGATGTTACCCTTTGGAAGTGCGAAACGTTATAATGTTATCTATTTTGGTAGTAGTCGGAGAGGGTGTAAGATGATAAAGTTGTATATTTTGATGGTGTTTTACAAAAGAGTGACTCGCTTAGCTCCTCTATTTTAATGGCACATGATGGGTGAAACTCTACAGTTCCTTATTTTGATGTTAATCGATGATGGCGGAGAGAAAAAGGTAAACTATAATTAAACTGCCTGACCATATGATTTTATTTAATCTGGTTGGATCTAATTATCGGAATAACTAGCCCCCCATTACTGATAATAAATTGTGACAATATATAATGCTGATCGAAAAACTGAACACACGTTCTGCGAGATACCGACTGTATGTATGGCTGATAATGGCGACAATTTCTTTTTCACGCAGAAATGACAGTAAAGATTAAATTACTTGTTATATATAAAAGTTCTGACACTTCTCACCCGAACTAGTCAAACGTAAAATACTGTTTTCGCTTTCTTCGGAAGTGCTGACGTTACGCGTTCTGTGTTGAACAGTTTACTAGTAGCCTGCAGACATGAAGTGTTTTTTTTTTTTTATGCACAATGGAATAAAATGTTCGAAATCTACGACAAAGAAAAAAATAAAAAATGTAGCATCTTCACACGAACCTTGTTCATGTCTGAAAGCTTTTAATTTTCGATCTTGCGTGTTTTTCTGAGTCAGTGAAATACATTGTTCACGCCTGTAACAAGTCAGATGTTTTGACGTAACATTTTACGCTCAAACTTACAACTTGTACGTGACGTAAAATATTACCTTCGACTTACGACTTGCACGACACTGATTTTAATAAATAACATAAATGTTGATTTTAGGAATGTCAGTTATGTCCGAAACTCGTGTTTTTCCAACGCAATACATTTCTATAATCAATACAACTTATTGAACTATGTTGTGTGATATAAAAAAAACCTTTGACCTGTGGTATTATACGGAAGATATAAAACAACAGTATCATTAAATTACTCATCATAAGTGCACGCGAGGGGAAATCACATTATAGAAATATCAAGAACTGATAAAGGAGATATATTTCTAAAATGTTTATCCAGAGATAAA
Organism: Tachypleus tridentatus; assembly: GCF_004210375.1. NCBI lineage: Eukaryota > Metazoa > Arthropoda > Merostomata > Xiphosura > Limulidae > Tachypleus > Tachypleus tridentatus. The sequence goes on along the minus strand of NC_134828.1, from coordinate 24,153,925 downwards.
ATACACAAATTACACCCTTAGAGATACGAAGTACTGTTACAGGAAATATATTCTAAAAGTTCAGTCATAGATAAATCAATCCTCATAGATATAAAGCACTGATAAAGAAGATATACTGTGAAACAACAAGAAACTGTTGTATAACAACACATTTAGAAAGTACTCCACAATGGTGTTAAAGCTGAAATTGAAATTCTAGTTTTATCATAATGTCTACTCTTAAAAGATATATTCTCTCGAAAGATCACATGAATTGACCAAATAAACAACGTTTCACGTTGTTCAGTATAAAACAGCGAGTCATAGTAAGCGAGTCGTTGTATTGGCAAACCCACCTCAGTGGGTTTTAATATTTTTGTTTGTTTGTTTTTGAATTTCTCGCAAAGCTACTCGAGGGCTATCTGTGCTAGCCGTCCCCAATTTAGCAGTGTAAGACTAGAGGGAAGGCAGCCAGTCACCACCACCCACTGTCAACCTTTGGGCTACTCTTTTATCAACAAATAGTGAGATTAACCGTCATATAATAACGCCCCCAGGGCTGAAAGGGCGAGCATGTGTGGTGCGACGGGGATTCAAACCCGCGACCCTCGGATTACGAGTCGAGTGCCTTAACCACCTGGCCATGCCGGGCCAGACTGTTAATCTGACGTCAGATTCACGATTTATATTAATACTCCTTTAGAGTGTGTTATACTAATATTTAAAATAAATATATCTTAACCGGAGACGCTACAGAACAACTCTGAGAAATCCCAGATAACGCACGTCATTTCAGGAATAACTACACAGGACTGGGGGTGGCTGGCGATTAGCGTGCCCCGACCGTAAATCCATGAGTTCGCGTTTCGTTGCTGCAGAAACGTGTTCTGCACTTTAATCTGTGTTGTAAGAGTGACGATCAGTTCTCACTATTCGGTCAGATAAGAATACCCCAAGAGCCGGTGGTGGACGTTCTTGACCGACTTCCTTTGCTTTGGTCTGCCAACTCATAATTTGCGACTGGAATGCACAGGTAGTACATGTGCAACTTCATGAGAATATTCTAACACATAAAATTGCACCCCAGCTTTATGTCCCCCAACCCCGCTAGTATGACCTAGTATTTTTCACGTGCTAGTCCCGGTTTTATTGATCTGGTGATGTCCTGTACATGAAGGTTAGAATTAGAACCATTCGTTCTCTCTAAAACCCTGTTTCACCTCTCGAAAAGGAAGCAGATCTTCAGTTTTGGGTTCACTTCTCATTAATTATAAGGATCAAAACGTTTAAGCACAAACGGAAGGCTTAACAATTACGTATGAACATGTAATTGAATATAAGTTACTGCAACAAAAATACTGCAGTAATACATGTATCAAAACGTTTCTGTTACTCAGAACAGTCAGAATTCTTCGCAGGCCATGTTTGATACCACATTATAGTGATAAACTTAACCCTGATTTTAGAAGTGAGAAAGCTTTAACAGGAACAAGCCATAGCTGAATCACTATATACGATTTTGTAGTAATAAATACTATCTGATTAAAAGATTACTTAGAACTACTAAGTATCACAGATGAGTCCACAGGAAACCTGAAACCTATAATATTTAACTTGCAAAGTTTCTTCAATTGGGTACAAATGCTGTTATCAATATTTTCGTTTGTATTTCTAAAGACGTCTCTCAAGATCCGGGAAACTTGTGATTGCTAAGCATATCTTCACGATTTAGCCTTACATCTCTTATAATAAATTAATCCTTTTTATGTATTTTAATACACTGATTTAATGGCTAGGTAAAATTTCTTATGCATGCACAATATAAGGCTTACAAAATTGTATACCTAGCCTTTGACGATGAATTATTTTAATCTTAAGATTTGTTAAGATAAATGTATATATGACAAGAGAACTAACCCATGTCGAAAAAGTAAAGAAAATAGATACCAATTTTCATTAAAATACGAATTATTAATATTTTTCTTTTTCGACTTTCGGGCATTACTCCTATCATTGAACATGCTTGCCCTTTCAACTGTGGGGGCGTCATAATTTAAAGATCAATCCCACATTGGTAAGATGTTGTCAAAGAGTAAACCTATATTGTTATCCGTTATTGTAAGTGTTAAATATACCATCTATGAACCTATAACATTATTCTAAGTGTTAAATATACCATCTATGAACCTATAACATCATTCTAAGTGTTAAATATACCATCTATGAACCTATAACATTATTCTAAGTGTTAAATATACCATCTATGAACCTATAACATCATTCTAAGTGTTAAATATACCATCTATGAACCTATAACATTATTCTAAGTGTTAAATATACCATCTATGAACCTATAACATTATTCTAAGTGTTAAATATACCATATATGAACCTATAACATTATTCTAAGTGTTAAATATACCATCTATGAACCTATAACATTATTCTAAGTGTTAAATATACCATCTATGAACCTATAACATTATTCTAAGTGTTAAATATACCATCTATGAACCTATAACATTATTCTAAGCGTTAAATATACCATCTATGAACCTATAACATTATTCTAAGCGTTAAATATACCATCTATGAACCTATAACATTATTCTAAGTGTTAAATATACCATCTATGAACCTATAACATTATTCTAAGTGTTAAATATACCATCTATGAACCTATAACATTATTCTAAGTGTTAAATATACCATCTATGAACCTATAACATTATTCTAAGTGTTAAATATACCATATATGAACCTATAACATTATTCTAAGTGTTAAATATACCATCTATGAACCTATAACATTATTCTAAGTGTTAAATATACCATCTATGAACCTATAACATTATTCTAAGCGTTAAATATACCATCTATGAACCTATAACATTATTCTAAGTGTTAAATATACCATCTATGAACCTATAACATTATTCTAAGCGTTAAATATACCATCTATGAACCTATAACATTATTCTAAGTGTTAAATATACCATCTATGAACCTATAACATTATTCTAAGTGTTAAATATACCATCTATGAACCTATAACATTATTCTAAGTGTTAAATATACCATCTATGAACCTATAACATTATTCTAAGTGTTAAATATACCATCTATGAACCTATAACATTATTCTAAGTGTTAAATATACCATCTATGAACCTATAACATTATTCTAAGTGTTAAATATACCATCTATGAACCTATAACATTATTCTAAGCGTTAAATATACCATCTATGAACCTATAACATTATTCTAAGTGTTAAATATACCATCTATGAACCTATAACATTATTCTAAGTGTTAAATATACCATCTAAGTGTTAAATATACCATGAACCTATAACATTATTCTAAGTGTTAAATATACCATCTATGAACCTATAACATTATTCTAAGTGTTAAATATACCATCTATGAACCTATAACATTATTCTAAGTGTTAAATATACCATCTATGAACCTATAACATTATTCTAAGTGTTAAATATACCATCTATGAACCTATAACATTATTCTAAGTGTTAAATATACCATCTATGAACCTATAACATTATTCTAAGCGTTAAATATACCATCTATGAACCTATAACATTATTCTAAGTGTTAAATATACCATCTATGAACCTATAACATTATTCTAAGTGTTAAATATACCATCTATGAACCTATAACATTATTCTAAGTGTTAAATATACCATCTATGAACCTATAACATTATTCTAAGTGTTAAATATACCATCTATGAACCTATAACATTATTCTAAGTGTTAAATATACCATCTATGAACCTATAACATTATTCTAAGTGTTAAATATACCATCTATGAACCTATAACATTATTCTAAGTGTTAAATATACCATCTATGAACCTATAACATTATTCTAAGTGTTAAATATACCATCTATGAACCTATAACATTATTCTAAGTGTTAAATATACCATCTATGAACCTATAACATTATTCTAAGTGTTAAATATACCATCTATGAACCTATAACATTATTCTAAGTGTTAAATATACCATCTATGAACCTATAACATTATTCTAAGTGTTAAATATACCATCTATGAACCTATAACATTATTCTAAGTGTTAAATATACCATCTATGAACCTATAACATTATTCTAAGTGTTAAATATACCATCTATGAACCTATAACATTATTCTAAGTGTTAAATATACCATCTATGAACCTATAACATTATTCTAAGTGTTAAATATACCATCTATGAACCTATAACATTATTCTAAGTGTTAAATATACCATCTATGAACCTATAACATTATTCTAAGTGTTAAATATACCATCTATGAACCTATAACATTATTCTAAGTGTTAAATATACCATCTATGAACCTATAACATTATTCTAAGTGTTAAATATACCATCTATGAACCTATAACATTATTCTAAGTGTTAAATATACCATCTATGAACCTATAACATTATTCTAAGTGTTAAATATACCATCTATGAACCTATAACATTATTCTAAGTGTTAAATATACCATCTATGAACTAAGTGTTATAACATATGAACCTATAACATTATTCTAAGTGTTAAATATACCATCTATGAACCTATAACATTATTCTAAGTGTTAAATATACCATCTATGAACCTATAACATTATTCTAAGTGTTAAATATACCATCTATGAACCTATAACATTATTCTAAGTGTTAAATATACCATCTATGAACCTATAACATTATTCTAAGTGTTAAATATACCATCTATGAACCTATAACATTATTCTAAGTGTTAAATATACCATCTATGAACCTATAACATTATTCTAAGTGTTAAATATACCATCTATGAACCTATAACATTATTCTAAGTGTTAAATATACCATCTATGAACCTATAACATTATTCTAAGTGTTAAATATACCATCTATGAACCTATAACATTATTCTAAGTGTTAAATATACCATCTATGAACCTATAACATTATTCTAAGTGTTAAATATACCATCTATGAACCTATAACATTATTCTAAGTGTTAAATATACCATCTATGAACCTATAACATTATTCTAAGTGTTAAATGAACCTATACATTATTCTAAGTGTTAAATATACCATCTATGAACCTATAACATTATTCTAAGTGTTAAATATACCATCTATGAACCTATAACATTATTCTAAGTGTTAAATATACCATCTATGAACCTATAACATTATTCTAAGTGTTAAATATACCATCTATGAACCTATAACATTATTCTAAGTGTTAAATATACCATCTATGAACCTATAACATTATTCTAAGTGTTAAATATACCATCTATGAACCTATAACATTATTCTAAGTGTCACATATACCATCTATGAACCTATAACATTATTCTAAGTGTCACATATACCATCTATGAACCTGTATTGTGATTTAAAGTGTCAGATACACTATTTATGGACGTATATTGTGATTTCACGTGTCACATATACCATCTATGGATCCACAATGTGACTTCAAGTGTCAGATACACTATTTATGGACGTATATTGTGATTTCACGTGTCACATATACCATCTATGGATCCACAATGTGACTTCAAGTGCCACATATACTACCTATGGACCTATATTGTGACTTCAAGTGTCAGATATACCATATATGGACCTATTTCAGACCCCTAGATCAGGATTAATCATGTAACACAGGTTACAGATTTGTCGGAGTTACATGTCATCTGAAGTGGAAACAAAGATGATGCTTGCACATAATGTGTCTTCTACCGAAACGAACCAGAAGTACTTAATTAGAGACTAAAGACAAGTTTTAATAATATCATAAGTTACACGAGAAGTCCTTATGTGTGAAAGAAGTAACGGCTAAGAGTTGCCGTTTCTGAGTAATTTATAATTCAGCCTATTGTGCGCAACGAACGTGTAAATCATAGATACGGTCACGTAATGATGATAATCTATCGTTACAGTATGCAATAAAAGCAATTAATTTAATGACCAGTAACATTTCTGTGTGAAAGACAAAGACTAAAATAACACGTGAACCAAATTACTTTCAAAGCATGACGGTTGTTTGAAAATGCCACGGGTTCACCAACTTCATTATTTAAATGAAGGAGTCCGTATAAAAATAGCATCTATAAATACGTGCCTATGGAAGTATTACACCGTTTAGGTGTATGAAATGAAGGATGCATGAAATAAAAAAAAAAGGACAAAAACGGTCCTAAACTTGAAATGTAACATAATAACGAGTCCTTTGCGACCAACAGGATCTTTCATCTATATTTCGTGATCTTCAAAGTCAGTGGCGAATTCTATAATAATTCACAAAGAACACGAGCTCGAGCCTAAAGTAAGCAAATACAAAAACAAAGCAGAAAAAAATCAATTCCTAATTATCACGCACAACTTACGAGACCAGTACAAAGTTTAGAGTTAATGATGGGTTACTCTGTAGAAGCGGGAAATAATAAAAAAAGATAATTGCGGTTTGTTAGTTTGTTGTATACTAATAATACGTTTGACTATTTACTGCTACCACCACCGGGAATCAAGAGCCACGGATTTCAATCGGTAAAGTTTTCGTTCTTCTGTCGACGCAACTTTGGAAGACAAAAAAAAAAATACTATGTAGATAAAAACAATAAAGTCGTTGTTTCTCTGTTTTAGCAAATGCTGCATTGATTTCGGTGGATGGTCAAGCAGCTTGGAATTTTCTTACTATGACCGGTACATTTTTAAAAATGTTACTATCATGACATTTTCGTCCTAAGAGTGACAAATAACGTGTATTTGGAGTGTGTTCTAGAGCAGTGATCGAGATTCGAACTCTAGCAGTTTTGAACCATTTCAAGTTTACTTCTGAGCCACTAGAGGGTTATATTACTAAAAATGTGTAAAGCAATTATTTAAAAACTTAATTATTAGCTCATCCCTTAAGTAATGTCTGAATTTAGGTTCAGAAAAAGAGAAAGGATTTCAAATTCTCTTAATGTTATTTAATCAATGACGTATGTTCCATTATTATTAATTACTTCCTGCCAATGATTCACAAGCTTCTAAATGTCACTTCTATAAAATTCTTGGGGTTTAGGGATAAAGAACGTAGAGAGGGTAGTTTTGACATCTTCATGTGTTCCAAGTTCTTTTCCATCAAGATAGTTCTGCAAACTTTGGAACAGATGATAATCAGATGTGACAAGGTCTGGAGAATAAGGAGGATGTGGAAGTTTTTCCCAGTCTAGTTCTTCAATCTTTACAGATGTGATCCTTACTGTTTGGGGCCGTACATTATCCTGGTGTAACACAACACCTTTACGATTGACCAAAGCAGGCCTCTTTTCTTTCAGTGCAACATTCAAGTGCTCTAACTGTTGACAATAGAAGTCTAATGTAATCGTTACATTGAGTGGCAGCAACTCAAAGTGGATCACACCAACAACATCCCACCAAACGCTTAACAAGACTTTCCTTGGATGGAGGTCCATTTTGGGATGTGCTTTAGCTAGTTTACCTGCACTGAGCCGTTGTATGCGGTGCTTAATATTTTTATAAACTATCCATTTTTCTTATCCAGTCACTACCCTGTCCAAAAAAAAGGCGTGTTACGTTCACGAGAATGCAGAGAAGTGCAAATGTCTACTCTTGCTCTAAGGTTGGCTTTTGTGACATCATGGGGGACACATTCTCCAATTTTGACACCTTTCCAAGATGTTGCAGATGACGGTGAACTGTTGAATGTGTTGAATTAAGTTTCTGTGCTAGTTCTTTAACTGTTACAGCACAATCTTCATGAAGTGCAGTTAGTAGCAAGCCATCATTAAACTCAACAGGATGAACTGATCATGGCGCATCTCTTAAGCTGTAGTCACCTGATCTGAAATTCTGAAACCACCTTTGACATTTTCTTTCATTGAGAGACTCAGCACCATAAACACCTTGAATGTTTCGTGTAGTTTCTGCTGCACTATTGCCTTTAATAAACTCATAAGGTATTATTTGCCTAATGTGCTCCTCAGACACATTCATCTTCATAAGGGTTTATTTGATTAATCATCTGAAAACGTGGAGTTGGGTTAGTTTATTTTATCTGTATGAACATTTGTATACACGTTGTACTACATATTGTAGTCATTAAAGCTTTCTACAAAGACAAATGATGACGCACTTTCTCTGTTAAATTGTCGGACATTACTTACGGGATGACCTCATATTTTAACGTTTGGACTATCATTTAAAACCTACTAGATAATTTCTCGATTGTTAACCGACTACAATAAACAATATTTCAGCCTATTGTTTGTACTGTCACCTCCAGCCTACTGGATAGATTCTCTATTGTTAACCAAGTATAACCAACAATATTTGAGCCTATTGTTTGTACTGTCACCTTCAGCCTACTAGATAGATTCTCGATTGTTAACCGACTATAATTAACAATAATTCAGCCTATTGTTTATACAGTCACCTGCAACCTACTGGATAGATTCTCTATTGTTAACCAAGTATAACCAACAATATTTCAGCCTACTGAATGAGTTCTTGACTAGGAATCCATTATCTTCTAGTTGTTCATTCTCTCTATAATTAACAATTTATCCTTGACTCACGCTTGTTGTAATATAGTAACTATCAGCAAACTCCAAGTGTGTTCCCGTGCTAATTGACTCACGTTTGTTGTAATATAGTAACTACAGAAAACTCCAAGTGTGTTCCCGTGCTAATTGACTCACGTTTGTTGTAATATAGTAACTACAGCAAACTCCAAGTGTGTTCCCGTGCTAATTGACTCACGCTTGTTGTAATATAGTAACTATCAGCAAACTCCAACTGTGTTCCCGTGCTAACTGACTCATGTTTGTTGTAATATAGTAACTACAGCAAACTCCAAGTGTGTTCCCGTGCTAATTGACTCACGCTTGTTATAATATAGTAACTATCAGTAAACTCCACGTGTGTTCCCGTGCTAATTGACTCACGCTTGTTGTAATATAGTAACTATCAGCAAACTCCAAGTGTGTTCCCGTGCTAATTGACTCACGTTTGTTGTAATATAGTAACTACAGCAAACTCCAAGTGTGTTCCCGTGCTAATTGACTCACGCTTGTTATAATATAGTAACTACAGAAAACTCCAAGTGTGTTCCCGTGCTTATTGACTCATGCTTGTTGTAATATAGTAACTACAGCAAACTCCAAGTATGTTCCCGTGATAATTGACTCACGCTTATTATAATATAGTAACTATCAGCAAACTCCAAGTGTGTTCCCGTGCTAATTGACTCACGTTTGTTGTAATATAGTAACTACAGCAAACTCCAAGTGTGTTCTCGTGCTAATTGACCCACGCTTGTTATAATATAGTAACTATCAACAAACTCCAAGTGTGTTCCCGTGCTAATAGACCCACGCTTCTTGTAATATAGTGACTATCAGCAAACTCCAAGTGTGTTCCCGTGCTAATTGACTCACATTTGTTTTAATATAGTAACTATCAGCAAACTCCAAGTGTATTCCAGTGCTAATTGACTCACGTTTGTTGTAATATAGTAACTACAGCAAACTCCAAGTGTGTTCCCGTGCTAATTGACTCACGCTTGTTATAATATAGTAACTATCAGTAAACTCCAAGTGTGTTCCCGTGCTAATTGACTCACGCTTGTTATAATATAGTAACTATCAGCAAACTCCAAGTGTGTTCCCGTGCTAATTGACTCACGCTTGTTATAATATAGTAACTACAGCAAACTCCAAGTGTGTTCCCGTGCTAATTGACTCACGCTTGTTATAATATAGTAACTATCAACAAACTCCAAGTGTGTTCCCGTGCTAATTGACTCACGTTTGTTGTAATATAGTAACTACAGCAAACTCCAAGTGTGTTCCCGTGCTAATTGACTCACGCTTGTTATAATATAGTAACTATCAGCAAACTCCAAGTGTGTTCCCGTGCTAATTGACTCACTGTTGTTGTAATATAGGAACTATCAGCAAACTCCAAGTGTGTTCCCGTGCTAATTGAGTCACGTTTGTTGTAATATAGTAACTACAGCAAACTCCAAGTGTGTTCCCGTGCTAATTAACTCACGTTTGTTGTAATATAGTAACTATCAGCAAACTTCAAGTGTGTTCCCGTGCTAATTGACTCACGTTTGTTGTAATATAGTAACTATCAGCAAACTCCAAGTGTGTTCCCGTGCTAATTGACTCACGTTTGTTGTAATATAGTAACTACAGCAAACTCCAAGTGTGTTCCTGTGCTAATTGACTCACGTTTGTTATAATATAGTAACTATCAGTAAACTCCAAGTGTTTCCGTGCTAATTGACTCACGCTTGTTGTAATATAGTAACTATTTGCAATCTCCAAGTGTGTTCCCGTGCTAATTGACTCACGTTTGTTGTAATATAGTAACTACAGCAAACTCCAAATGTGTTCCCGTGCTAATTGACTCACGTTTGTTGTAATATAGTAACTACAGCAAACTCCAAGTGTGTTCCCGTGCTAATTGACCCACGCTTGTTATAATATAGTAACTATCAGCAAATTCCAAGTGTGTTCCCGTGCTAATTGACTCACGTTTGTTTTAATATAGTAACTATCAGCAAACTCCAATTGTGTTCCCGTGCTAATTGACTCACGTTTGTTGTAATATAGTAACTATCAGCAAACTCCAAGTGTGTTCCCGTGCTAATTGACTCACGTTTGTTGTAATATAGTAACTACAGCAAACTCCAAGTGTGTTCCCGTGCTAATTGACTCACGCTTGTTATAATATAGTAACTATCAGCAAACTCCAAGTGTGTTCCCGTGCTAATTGACTCACGCTTGTTGTAATATAGTAACTATCAACAAACTCCTAGTGTGTTCCCGTGCTAATTGACTCACGTTTGTTGTAATATAGTAACTACAGCAAACTCCAAATGTGTTCTCGTGCTAATTGACCCACGCTTGTTATAATATAGTAACTATCAACAAACTCCAAGTGTGTTCCCGTGCTAATAGACCCACGCTTGTTGTAATATAGTGACTATCAGCAAACTCCAAGTGTGTTCCCGTGCTAATTGACTCACATTTGTTTTAATATAGTAACTATCAGCAAACTCCAAGTGTATTCCAGTGCTAATTGACTCACGTTTGTTGTAATATAGTAACTACAGTAAACCCAACTGTGTTCCCGTGCTAATTGACTCACGCTTGTTATAATATAGTAACTATCAGCAAACTCCAAGTGTGTTCCCGTGCTAATTGACTCACGCTTGTTGTAATATAGTAACTACAGCAAACCCAAGTGTGTTCCCGTGCTAATTGACTCACGCTTGTTATAATATAGTAACTACAGCAAACTCCAAGTGTGTTCCCGTGCTAATTGACTCACGCTTGTTGTAATATAGTAACTATCAGCAAACTCCAAGTGTGTTCCCGTGCTAATTGACTCACGCTTGTTGTAATATAGTAACTATCAGCAAACTCCAAGTGTGTTCCCGTGCTAATTGACTCACGTTTGTTGTAATATAGTAACTATCAGCAAACTCCAAGTGTGTTCCCGTGCTAATTGACTCACGCTTGTTATAATATAGTAACTATCAGCAAACTCCAAGTGTGTTCCCGTGCTAATTGACTCACGCTTGTTGTAATATAGTAACTATCAGCAAACTCCAAGTGTGTTCCCGTGCTAATTGACTCACGTTTGTTGTAATATAGTAACTATCAGCAAACTCCAAGTGTGTTCCCGTGCTAATTGACTCACGTTTGTTGTAATATAGTAACTATCAGCAAACTCCAAGTGTGTTCCCGTGCTAATTGACTCACGTTTGTTGTAATATAGTAACTATCAGCAAACCCAAGTGTGTTCCCGTGCTAATTGACTCACGTTTGTTGTAATATAGTAACTACAGCAAACCCAAGTGTGTTCCCGTGCTAATTGACTCACGTTTGTTGTAATATAGTAACTACAGCAAACTCCAAGTGTGTTCCCGTGCTAATTGACTCACGTTTGTTATAATATAGTAACTATCAGCAAATTCCAAGTGTGTTCCCGTGCTAATTGACTCACGTTTGTTTTAATATAGTAACTATCAGCAAACTCCAAGTGTGTTCCCGTGCTAAATGACTCACGTTTGTTGTAATATAGTAACTACGGCAAACTCCAAGTGTGTTCCCGTGCTAATTGACTCACGTTTGTTGTAATATAGTAACTACAGCAAACTCCAAGTGTGTTCCCGTGCTAATTGACTCACGTTTGTTGTAATATAGTAACTACAGCAAACTCCAAGTGTGTTCCCGTGCTAATTGACCCACGCTTGTTATAATATAGTAACTATCAGCAAACTCCAAGTGTGTTCCCGTGCTAATTGACTCACGCTTGTTGTAATATAGTAACTATCAGGAAACTCCAAGTGTGTTCCCGTGCTAGTTGACTCACGCTTATTGTAATATAGTAACTATCAGCAAACTCCAAGTGTGTTCCCGTGATAATTGACTCACGCTTGTTATAAAATTGTAGCTATCAGCAAACTCCAAGTGTGTTCCCGTGATAATTGACTCACGCTTGTTGTAAAATTGTAGCTATCAGCAAACTCCAAGTGTGTTCCCGTGATAATTGACTCACGCTTGTTGTAAAATTGTAGCTATCAGCAAACTCCAAGTGTGTTCCCGTGATAATTGACTCACGCTTGTTGTAAAATTGTAGCTATCAGTAAACTCCAAGTGTGTTCCCGTGCTAATAAGTTATCAAAATTTTGACTCTTTTTGTAGATAGTTTTATAGCATTTTAACATTGTACTTGAATTAAACTTACTTTATCTTGATGGGTGTAATCCAATGTTTCAGGATTGTTGTTATTTTGTCATCGCTTAAGGGTAAAACACTAAAACACTCAACTTCTTGTCGGCCATCATGTTTTAACGGGACCTATACCACGAATCTAGAAAGGTGTAAAACGCGAGATTGTAGTTCTGAGTGTTTTAAATATGTTCAAACGTAGGCTTCCTGGTATAAAAATAGTTTTCCCTTCTCGCATCAATAATTTCACCAGCATTGAGCTTTAGTTGTAGCTGTTCAAAGAAGAAAACAAAAAACTTCTGATAAAACGAAAAATGTTAGGTACACTTCTGAATCACCATTCATGAGTTGGAACGAGATTCCAGACGTCAGCATCATCTGGTGGTGTACAGGGAAATAAGATAAGGGAACAACAAGCCATCAAGAAACGATGTTAAAAAAAACAAACACAAAATGCTTTGTCTTCATTTTGCCATTTCGATATCCTTTTGTAAATGAATTTCTGGGGCTGAAAAGACAAGGGGGAGAAACAGACAATGCATTTTCTACTTGGTATATTAATGTCTCTACTGTTGCTATACAAATAAGTTAATAGCTGTGTGTGTGTGTGTTTTCTTATATCAAAGCCACATCGGGCTATCTGCTGAACTCACCGAGGGGAATCGAACCGCTGATTTTAGCGTTGTAAATCCCGTTGTACTAGCGGGAGGTAAGTTAATAGCTAACGTATTACTTCACTTTTTGACAATGTAAAATAACGTAGAACCAGGTGGTTAAGGAACTCGACTCGCAATCCGAGGGTCGCGTGTTCGAATCCCCGTCACACCAAATATGCTCGCCCTTTCAGTCGTGGGGGCGTTAAAATGTGACGGTCAATCCAACTATTCGTTGGTAAAAGAGTAGCATAAGAGTTGGCGGTGGGTGGTGATAACTAGCTGCCTTCTCTCTAGTCTCACACTGCTAAATTAGGGACGGCTAGCGCAGATAGCCTTCGTGTCGCTTTACGCGAAATTCAAACAAACAAATAAACAGTTCCTTAGATAAAGCGTAAAGTAAGATAAAGGTTTCAATACACTATACAGTACTGATATTAAGCACAAATATTCTTATGTTAAAGCACGCTGCCAATAAAGAAAATATGAAACTTTTCGATGTTCCACCACTAAAAGTCAAGCAGTGTTACATTTTTTCTTAACTCTTTAATCACTGAAAGTTAAACAATATAACATTTTCCTTAGCTCTTTAAACACAGAAAGTTAATTAAATGATCTAGCACTTTCTTTTCCCTTTTCAACAATAAAAGTTAAAAAATATAACATTTTCTCTAGCTCTTTCAACAATAAAAGTTAAACAATGTAACATTTTGTCTACTTCTTTCAATACTGAGAGTTAAACAATGTAACATTTTCTCTTCTTCTTTCAATACTTAAAGTTAAACAATGTAACGATTTTCCACTGATTGTCTACAATTGATAGTCAGTGTAAAGATTTCCATAGTTAATTCATTTAACACTAGGAGTTTAGCAGTATAGACATCTTTCACACGCTAGCTTATGTATGCAATTGGTTTATTGAATGTAACGTATGTATCAAAGCCTCGTTCTTTCAATTAAAAGCATGGACATTTTAATAATTATGAAAAAATCAAAATGCGAGATTGGTTGATATTTTCATAATTAATAAAATGTCCACGCTTTTAGTTGAAAGCCATTGACGATATGTAATTACTAACACCTATTAATATTTGTGTTTTAGTCCTAAACCTAAAGCACCTTTTCAACACCATTATGTTTACGTTTTTCTCCACATATTCTCTGCGAATAGCCACGATAGTTAGATATTTTGTAAACATTTCAGGCAGGGCGAAGAATCCGGGCCTCGAGACATGATAATACTGAATCAAGCAATATTTTCAGATCTGGGTGCGCCATAAAAACCACAGTGCTATATAAATTTAAAATATAAAAAAAACTGCATTTTACACATAAATGTGTTTTTCTAACAGTAGAACCACATCGGGCTATCTTCTGAGTCTACCGAAAGGAATTGAACCGCTGATTTTAGCGTTGTAAATCCCTATACTTACTGCTGTACCAGTAGGGAACTACGCATATATATTTTTTGTATATCTTATTATTCCCCATAACGTTTCTTGGACTGTTGCACAACTTATTCCATGGAATTGAAGATTCTCTTTATTGTTTATTGTGGTTGTTTTCTTCTGAATATCCATGAATTATATTTGGAGTTTGTAGCTTCCATCACTCTTCCTGTTGGCTGAAGTAATTGTCAGTTATTAATTTTCTCATTTTCTAACGCACCTTATGATACTTCGCTACGCCTAAAATACAAAGTTTATAACTGTTGTACAGTCCTTATTTACACGACTCATTTGCACTCCCTTTTTGGATCGGTTTCAGTAAATACTTTATTTTTTAATTTTTTTACCCTCATTCAACAAATTCCGGACGAGATTATTTCCACTGCATTTAACTTTCGTTTGACCTCACGCTTGAAAAATATTTCTGGTTTTACTGTTTTCGTTTCCTTTTGTGTGTGTGTTTTTGACACCTGACATCACGAAGCCACAGATGATATTCTATTGGTGATTTACATTTCTTCGTGTGATGTATTTAGCGGGGTCTAAGTTAATCTTCAAGCCCAATTGACAAAAATAATCATTAGGCTTGGAGATTAACTTAGAGTCCGCCAAATGGACAGTTCTTCAGAGGTTGACTCTGCGCAAAATAAACAGCTCTTCAAACCGTTGATTCTTCATCAAATGGACGGCTATTACAACGGTTGACTCGCCGCCAAATAGACAGTTCTTTAAACGGTTAATTCTTCGTCAAATGAACGGCTCTTCCAAAGCTTGACTCTTCTGCAAATTGATAGCTTTTCTAAAGGTTTGACCTTCGTCAAACGGACAGCTCTTTAAATGGTTGACTCTTCCCAAAATGGACAGTTCTTCCAATGATTGCTCTTCGCCAAATGGACAGCTTTTCCAAATGTGGATTCTTTGCCATGTGGACGATTTTTTCAACGGTTGACTCTTCGCTGAATAGATAGCCCTTCCAAAGTTTGACTCTTCGCAAAATAAACAGCTCTTCCAACGGTTGACTATTCGGCAAATGGACGACTCTTCCAAAGGTTGCATTTCGTCAAGTGAACAACTTTTCCCAAAGTTGGCTCTTTCCCAAATGAATAGCTCTTACAACACCTAGCTTTTCGCCAAGTGAACAGTTCTTGAAATGTATGGCTGTGCCAAATAGATGTATCTTCTAAAGTGTAATTATTCGGCAAATTGCTATTTTCTGCCCAGTGGGCAATTCTTCTAAAGCACAACTCTTTATCAAATAGATAACTCTCCTTAAGCACGACTCTACGCTAAACAGGTAGTCTAAAGCGTAAACCAACGAAAATCATGCATCTCTTATAAGAGACTTGAATTCTCAGTGATGTCGAGAAAACCCACTTGTAGAGAAAAATATATAGGTAAAAAAGGCTCGTTTGGGTTGAGAAACATTTTTTTACGTAGAGAAGCGAACAACGTTTTGACCTTCTTCAGTCATCGTCAGGTTCTCCTCTACGTAAAAAAAAAAAAAAAATTCTCAACCCAAACGGGCCGTTTTCACATATAGACTTGAATTCTGTTCTGAAAGATAAACTGAATGAAAACGTATCGTTATAAATGCCGATTTCAGTGCAAAGTCACACAGTGGGCTACTCTGGTACTCTGTCCACCACAGAAAACCGAAACCTGATTCTTATCCTCGGAGGTATGCCAACTTAACATCGACCCATCGAGAGGGGTCCTCCGACCAGATTACGACGAGGATACTGTTCACTTGTACGAGGAAACAGAAATCTTTCAGTTATACAACCTTACACAGAGCTGAGTACTATTTCATGGCGGTTGTGTACAATGTTAAACATGATGTTGTAACATGTAGAACCAACTTTTCAGTGGTCATATACTGACGTGAATTAAAATGTTTTTAATTATTTGCCTATTTTCACATCGTGTGAAACCTATTATTTTTACATAGAACTGTTATAAATCTATCATTCAATAACATTATGGATTTAAGTCTTACGTGTTATGATGGGTATATTTATTTATTGATATTTGAGAAGAATCAACGATGCTTAGACCTTTCCTAACTGATGACGTAATGCTCAGAAATGGAACAGTACATGCGCGAGAAAAAGAGCATGATAAGTTTTGAAAATGGCATTAACAAATACGCTTTACTTCTTTTTGTAACAAACCTCAGTGTGGTCTGCTGGTGAGTATTTCGGGCTGTGGATCAAAGGATTCGGAGTTTGAAACGTGATATCGCTTATTATGCTCCACAATTTTAACCATAGGCGCTTTATAAAATAACGCTCAGTTCCTTCACTCAGTTTGTTTGGTTTGGAGTTAAGCACAAAAAGCCACAATGGGCTATCTGTGCTCTGTCATTACGGGTATCGAAACCCGTTTTTTAGCGTTGTAAAACCACAGACTACCGCTGTACCACTATGGGGAGAGGGTTCCTTGTACAAATCAAAGTGTCAAATGTTCAATCTTTCGTGACGCTGATTTGCTACTTTTTGTCTAGCCTGTAGATAGAAATTGATAATTGTTTTACCTTAATCCTAAGGCTCTCTGGTTTAGCCGTTTATCCCACGTGTATGTAAGGTTCCGTTCAAGATGAAATTCCCAATTCCAAAATGCAGGTGTTCAAAAATATTAATTTCCCACATTTTCATTGCGAATTATTGAAAATATAAAATATTTAACCAATAATTTTAAATCTTACATATTTTCATATTTAATGACGTCAGACAATACTATTTTAATACAACTATTTTTTTCCTATTCAAATTATTCTTCTAAGTACTGTTTTATCGAAATTACCATGGCAACGGAATTTTTATCGGTGCATTCAAACATTTCTTTTTCGTGCATAATTTATGAATAGTTCAAGGTAACTTTTTATACCAAGATGATTGAAATAATTATTCGCTTTTATCCTTAAAGTTCCATACACACCTGCACTTTGTGTTCAGATTCTTGGAGCTGGTTATATAAGTAACACGTACCTGTGATGTTGTTTTTGATTCAATGACGTCAGAGAGCGTTTTCGTTTAGAATTATGCCGTGCGTCCGTTACACTAAACTTACATTAAACGTTCGAATACTATATTTATGTGACTTACGTCGCCAAATACAGAATTGTACTTTTTGATGCGTGATATATGAGGTTCCGAAACTGGGGCCCACACGAACGTGTTAAAGGGGAAAGTTACGAATAAACAAAACACATAAAACTTAGGCTTGCTATGGCTAGGTGGTTAAGGCATTCGACTTGTAATATGAGGGTCAAGAGTTCGAATTCCGGTCGCACCAAACATGTTCGCCCTTACTGCCTTGAGTGCGTTATAATGTGACGGTCAATCCCACTATTCGTTGGTAAAAGAATAGCACAAAGAGTTGGCGGTGGGTGGCGATGACTAGCTGCCTTCCCTCTAGTCTTATAATGCTAAATTAGAGTCTGATAGCACAGATAGGTCTCGTGTAGCTTTGCGCAAAATTCCTAAACAAAATAGTCCTCCTTAGATGGATACAGACACTTCAAATCTGTTTTTGTATTAATTTTGAGAGAAAGGACGGTATATTTTTGTATTTGTAACATGATCAAAGTGTTTATAGAAAAGGTCGTGATACTTTAACCGTACTTTACTTTCCAATCTTTTTTAAATCTGTAAGTGATATCTAATGTATTTATTTGAAGACAAGTGATACTGCTGGTTAGATCAGTATTTGTAATAGAAATGTATTAACAATACCATGTCAGTCTGTGACACACTTGGCAGCCAGAATGTTTTTGATCATATCACTGTTTAGATCGATACACTAGTAGTTTGTTTTCTTGTTGTTAAACTCAAAGTACACAGAGACCCATCTGCGATCTGTTCTTGGTGGGTATTAACCTCGAATATGAATGTTGTAAGTCCGTAAATCTTTCGCTGTCCGACCAGGACACACCAACAAATAAACAAACAAATTATAATTTTAAAACCCTTTTACACTTATAGACATGGAGACTAAATAGTCGTTCTTTCGTAAAGTGTTTTTATGTTAAAAGTGATAATGCCAACGTGTATAAGTTTCTAAATATTGCATGCAGAGGGCGTTAGTGTGTAATTGTTTTTTGTTGTTTGTTTGCTTTTCAGCGATAAAGAATTCAATTTTCTTACTGATGAATTTCTAATGTTGGAACGAAAAGTTTATAATAAGGTTCTTCAATTTATTTTAACCATTACAATAACCTACAAAATGAAAGAATATTATTGTAAGCTCGAGGCATAATAATGGCGAAAATAAAAAGCCAATTTTAATGCCTGTTACCGTATTTGTCGATTAAATCTTGTGCAAACAATGTATTCTGAAAGTTCAACATAGAATACTAGCTTTATATTCTCTGTCTTAAATAGGACATGCGTGTGATTCGATTGGAGCTGGTTATGTGAGTTTGTAAAAAGGAAAAAAAAATCGTGCACCAGAGTTCATTCAATTGTAGACTCGTAGTTCATGCACGCGACAATATTTGAAAAGCACGTGGATGCAAAAGGCAAACTATGGTTTGTTCTCTATTGTTAATGTTTGAAGCTAGCTACAAATCTCATATATATATATATATATATATATATATCATTCAATACGAACCTCTATAAATGAACCAAAAAGCTACGTGCGATCATGAATATGCATTTATAATAATAAAGATTTCGAATAGAAGATCGCACTGTAATTTTACTTAAACTTGAAAGCGCAGGTGAATTCGTCTGTTTCTTTAACTTAGAAGTAAAAGTTTGTTTGTTTGTTTTTGAATTTCGCGCAAAGCTACACGGGGGCTATCTGCGCTAACCGTTCCTAATTTAGCAGTGTAAGACTAAAGGAAAGGCAGCTAGTCATCACCAACCACCAACAACTCTTAGGCTATTCATTTACCAATGAATAGTGGGATTGAACGTCACATTATAATGCCCCCACGGCTGAAAAGGCGAGTATGTTCGGTGCGACGGGGATTCAAACCCGCGACCTTCAGATTACGAGTTAAGCGCCTTAACCACCTGGCCATGCCGGACCCTTAAACGCTCGGCAATACTATTAAATATTTCGTCTCTCAGAACGCCAGAAACCTCCATGTACTACTACTTAATATTTTGGTTTAAAATATTCTAAAGTGCTGTTATATTAGTGTAGCACTGCCAACATTCTTGTTTGAAATAAAGGTTCATTCTGCACAGTAACGCTATCACTGTTTTTGTCTTTCTACTTTTATTTTTAACGGATATTACTTATGAATAATACTGCCACTTGCATTGTTTAGAATAACTTTTGTTTGTTTGTATGAACGTTTGTCCTTGTTTGTCTGGAATATAATCAGTGTTCCCTCTAAACTGCGCACTTCATTATTCCAGTGGCGCATTTGTTGAAGACCTTAATGACCCTGACAGCCGTTAGGCCTAAGACCTAAATAACCAACTGTTAGCATTACAAAGTGGCCTAATGATCTAATATGCTCGATGGTCTAAAAAAAAAAAAAAAAAAAAAAAACTCGTTGCGCACATTTGTACATTGCCTCTCTATTAGTGCACGTAACAAAAAATTATTTCGCACGTGGACTGAAAAACAGAGGGCGCTTTGAATGTAACTGTATTTTACAGCGGTATTATTCTTTGAAATCTTTACCTAATTTAATTCACTAAATATTTGAGAATAGTTATATATATTTTTATCGTACTGTTTTAAAAAGTGAAGCATCTTTCTTAGTGCATTTTACGAAGTTAATGCCCTGACTAAACGAACACTCAGCTTTAAAGTCTAATTTAGTAGTAAGATATTTGTTTTATAAACTTATAAACTTTTTTTTAAATAGTTCTGTAAAATGTCAGTAAAAGCTGCGAGTTTAAGGTTGATGGCACCTGTTTCTAAGTGGTATTTCCTATTCGAATCCTAAATAAAGATGTAAAACGCAAGTTAGCACGTTGTAGATGGATTTGTGTTGCCCTGTGGACAAGACTTAAGAAAACCTAGTAAGCTGGAGATAACATCAAGTGGTTCGTCAGCCACTGAGTGAATAAATAAATCATATCCGCGAAAGTATCTCGACCACATACGCATGCGTGAGTTTCATCTTCACTAGTGTAGTGATAAGCTGGATGACTACAGGCCTGAAGAATGTTATAAGAACAGATGGATTCTTACTATACGCAATTACAATGTAGCGTTTCCACCTCTTCGCATATTGATAATTTAACACAAAGTTACGCAATGGGATACATGTTTTGTATCTTCCACATGTATGTAGAAATCCGGTTTATAATGTTATGAGCACAGAGACTTATCTTTGGGTCACTGGAGTAAAGGGTTTGGGTGATTCTTTTCAACTTTATTACAAGATAAATTCGAGAAAAACGTGTTATTTGTAATTGTAACAGTATCAGAGGCTTACTTTTACTTTGAATTCAACAGTATAAACGACATTCAATGTAATATATGATTTTACAATTCACAAGGCTCTATTGATAATATGCTTATTAGAGAAATTGTTCAAAGACAATACAGTAACTCGAGAATTGCAAACGGTTTACTTCTCAGTAAGTGACCTCTGAAAAATTTATTCTGCTTGACGTTCCTGACAAAAGGAACATTAATATTAAATTTAAGTAATGTTTTGAGAAATTGGCCAATGAATGAACGGTGTGATGAACATATAGATATGATTCGATTTTGATTAAGATTTCTTTATGTAAGTGTTTAATTAACGTTTCTCGTGTTGTTGTTTTCCGTGGCAGTTTTCTTGGCAAGTGAAAGGAAACATCTGATACAATCGATCTTTGTTTGTTTGTTTTTTGAATTTCGCGCAAAGCTACTCGAGGGCTATCTGCGCTAGCCGTCCCTAATTTAGCAGTTTAATACTAGACAGGGAAGGCAGCTAGTCATCACCACCCACCGTCAACTCTTGAGCTACTCTTTTACCAACAAATAGTGGGATTAACCGTCACATTATAACGCCCCCACGGCTGAAAGGGCGGGCGGGCATGTTTGGTGCGACCGGGCTTCGAACCCGCGACCCTCGGATTACGAGTCGAACGCCTTAACACGCTTGGCCATGCCGGAGCAAATGAAAGGAAAAATCTAATACAATAGATCTCAGAATGATGATTCTAACGTTACAAAAAAGGGTCGCTATCCAATTTTTGCTTGTGAGATTCTGCGCAAAAAGCAAAATTTAAACTTCTACAAAATGATAAAAGAATGCAGTTACCATCAGGTCCTCCAGTTTTTTATCATTCACATTTATATTGCGTGTTTACCAGTTTTACAGAAGTATTGGCTTTCTATTGTAATGTTCGAAACTAATAAAAATTTCTACACTTTTTTTGTTCTGTGTCGGTTTCCTTTGAAATACCAATGCTCAGCTTTTAAATTGGAAACCTACATTTTTATGAGATAATTTAATAATAGTTATGAAAGCATGACGCCTCACGAGACATTATTTTTTTTTCACAAGGCAATGCCCCTCTCACTCACGAAGCAATGGGTCTTTGCATCTTAAGATAATGCCCCTATGGGTCAGAGAGCAATGTATCATTGCCTTTCAAGGCAATATTTCTTTGTCTCGTGAGGTAATGTGTCTTTGATACGCGTATTAAAAATTGTGAAAGTCCTAATACCGGAAGAAGTTTATAAAGATTAGAAAGTCTGATCAAAAGAAACTCTCCATCAGAGTTAAAAGAATTCAGCAGAATATTAATGGCATTCTCAGTTTTATTCTAAATACTGGCTAGTTTGCACGGCAAAACAGTTTGAATGTTTTGGAAAAAAACAATATCCCTACGCTATCATTACCTGACTAAGCATATGACCTGCGTCTTTTTTAATACAAATATGCCTTTCTAAATATGTAAATATAAACAAGTTATGTAGTAGCGTTAACCCTAAAATGTGTCTTTAATGTCTTAATGAAAACAACAGCAATAAACTATTTTTTATACTAAAAGTAAGTAATTAAGCATTCAGAGAAATAATTATGAAGTTTGTTAGAGGATGGTTTTACCTAATTTGGTAATGTTAAGCGTTAGAGTCCTCACATAAGCCCAATCTTTATATTTTGTGGTGTAGAAGTATTATTTACATTATTTTTAAATATGTTTGAAATATGGTTTAAAACTTTCCAGAATGTTCCATTATTACACTAGGTTTTGTGAATGGTAACTACTTTCTTGTCCATGATTTCTTTACATAAATCATGTTCGACAGTGAACAATATTATATGATACTGAAACCGAAACTCAGAGTAAAATTGTATTTGATATACAACTTAAATGGTCCTGTTATTGTCCTCTAGAAATAGGCTTAGCTAACACCAATATTGACTTATTCCAATGTATGTGTGTATATGCACATATGTGTGCGTGTGCATGTCTTTATTCCTATGGAGAAGTGTGTAAAAAGAACTTTGTGCTTTGAATTCAATGTTCCAGGCCTTTAGCTGCACTCTAGTATTCTTACACCTTAGGTGTTTTTTTAGATTTTCTGTTTAACAGACATATATGCATTGTGGCCAAATCAAAGCATAGGAGTAGACCAGAATACAAGTTTTGAACATTGTCTAATTTGTTTTGAAAAATACTGGATATGTCTCTTTTGGCTTTCCACTAACCGGAAGTATCCAATTTCCCCTATTCAACGTGCCTCTTTTGGCTTTCAGCTAACCGGAAGTATTCAGTTTCCCCTACTCAACGTGCCTCTTTTGGCTTTCAGCTAACCGGAAATATTCAGTTTCCCCTATTCAACGTGCCTCTTTTGGCTTTCCGCTAATCGGAAGTATCCAGTTTCTCCTATTCGACGTGCCTCTTTTGGCTTTCCGCTAATCGGAAGTATCCAGTTTCCCCTATTTAACGTGCCTCTTTTGGCTTTCCGCTAATCGGAAGTATCCAGTTTCCCTATTTAACGTGTTTCTTTTGGTTTTCATTAGTAAATAACGTTATCTTTCAACAAAGGAAGACGGACTTTACAGACTATTTAATATCATGGAGGTGATTCATATTACCAAGATAAAAATAAGAAATCATGAAACAGAAAGTTTCTGGCATTTGTAAATAGATAAATAATGAAAACTAAATAAAACCTATCGTTCGTTAACTTATCTGCTAACACGTGAAAATAATGCTAAGAAGCTGAAACCTATTTTGAGGTACTTATCTACTAATATTTGATAATAATGCCAATAACATAAAACCTATTGTTTAGTGACTTGACTTCTAGTATTGTGACACTAGTGTCAAAGAACAACAACAAAAACCACACAAAAACACCTATCTTGAAAGAAAAATTTTAAAAAGGTCTCAAGTTTAAGTTTCTGATACAATCTCAACACTACTTTCTTGAATAGTATCAGAATTTTTAAAGCGATCTGATTGGATGTCAATGTTTAGTATAGTCAGCTCGCGCTTGTCACGGTGCTGTCGCCTGGGCAACAAAAGGAGTTATTATTTTGGTTACTTACACATCATTGTAATTTACTTCGTAATATAAGTTATATTTATCAATCGTATGATAAGCAGTCGAGAACAAAACGTTAATTCTATGACGTTTGTGAACACTTCCACCAGGAAGCGCTGGAGCACATATCCAATCACGTGATACCTTAGAAATTATCGTGTGTGAATCCATGAATATTTCCATTGGTATTCGCGGTAATTTACATTTAGTCATATGACTTCTAATTAATTGCATTTCAAATTTTAAAATTGCTTCCACCAGGGACTCTGTATTTTCTTAGCAGTCACGCGATATATATACATATCTATCCTGATTGTACTATAGAAAGTTAACCCTGCTGGCAGTTGCTTAACGCAACAGCAAGTCTGCAGGTTTACGATGCTACAAATCGAGTTTCGATACCCACAGTAGGGAAAGCACAGATAGCCTATTGTTTAGTTTTGTTTAACAACAACCAAACAAAACTTATATGAGCTTTTAGGTATTTCCACTAAGAAATGTTACAAAGAAATATTTTAATTTCATTTTCTCATATAAATGGATTCAATGCTAAAATCCATAGTTCGAGTCCCGGTTGTGGACAATTTGCTGAAAGCCTAATACGTAGTTTGTGCTAGAACTGTAAAATAAACGTATAAATGTATAAACGTAATATAAATGGCGTCGCATTTATTTGGGGTTTAAGTAACTTTTCGTCTATAAATGATGTTACGTTGATGTCAGGTATTATGAATTGTTTGTGCTTGCGGGTTTCGTTACACTTACATATTAATAACTACCGTATATTAAACCTTCACTGCTGTTCTACATATGAATACCTGAAAAGTGGATTTGCCAAAAACTACTGTACTTATAAAACAGTAACCAGAGAAGGTTTGTCTGAAATTATTATAATAACAGCTTGAGAAGTTATACAAGGAATTTATGTAGTAACAAAATCGTAACCTAATACGTTTTGCCAGAAACTGGTGTAGTAACAAAAAAGTTGCAAGAGAATATATGCAAGAAAACTCTAAAAAACAACAAAAGAATAAACACTATAGAAAAAAAAACATTTATTTAAATCAGTTTAATAAAGAAAAAGTAAGAAAGATAAAATACTGAGGTTCACAGTTACTGAGGTTAATAAATCTCTGCTACTGAGATTAACAGTTACAAGTCTGAGCTAGAACTTGTCAAGGTTATTTAATATTAATCTCTGCTACTGAGATTAACAGTTACAAGTCTGAGTTAGAACTTGTCAAGGTTATTTAATATTAATCTCTGCTACTGAGATTAACAGTTACTAGTCTGAGCTAGAACTTGTCAAGGTTATTTAATATTAATCTCTGCTACTGAGATTAACAGTTACAAGTCTGAGCTAAAACTTGTCAAGGTTATTTAATATTAATCTCTGCTACTAAGATTAACAGTTACAAGTCTGAGCTAGAACTTGTCAAGGTTATTTAATATTAATCTCTGCTACTGAGATTAACAGTTACAAGTCTGAGCTAAAACTTGTCAAGGTTATTTAATATTAATCTCGGCTACTAGGATTAACGGTTACAAGTCTGAGCTAGAACTTGTCAAGGTTATTTACTATTAATCTCGGCTACTAGGATTAACGGTTACAAGTCTGAGCTAGAACTTGTCAAGGTTATTTAATATTAATCTCTGCTACTGAGATTAACAGTTACAAGTCTGAGCTAGAACTTGTCAAGGTTATTTAATATTACTCTCGGCTACTGAGATTAACAGTTACAAGTCTGAGCTAGAATTTGTCAGGGTTATTTAATATTGATCTCGGCTACTAGGATTAACGGTTACAAGTTTAAGTAGAACTTGTCAAGGTTATTTAATATTACTCTCGGCTACTAGGATTAACGGTTACAAGTTTAAGCTAGAATTTGTCAGGGTTATTTAATATTAATCTCGGCTACTGAGATTAACGGTTACAAGTTTAAGCTAGAACTTGTCAAGGTTATTTAATATTAATCTCGGCTACTAGGATTAACGGTTACAAGTTTAAGCTAGAACTTATCAAGGTTATTTAATATTGATCTCGGCTACTTAGATTAACAGTTACAAGTTTAAGTTGGAACTTGTCAAGGTTATTTAATATTAATCTCGGCTACTGAGATTAACTGTTAAAGTTTAAGCTAGAATTTGTCAGGGTTATTTAATATTAATCTCGGCTACTGAGATTAACGGTTACAAGTTTAAGCTAAAACTTGTCAAGGTTATTTAATATTAATCTCGGCTACTAGGATTAACGGTTACAAGTTTAAGCTAGAACTTATCAAGGTTATTTAATATTGATCTCGGCTACTTAGATTAACAGTTACAAGTTTAAGTTGGAACTTATCAAGGTTATTTAATATTAATCTTGGCTACTGAGATTAACGGTTACAAGTTTAAGCTAGAACTTGTCAAGTTTATTTAATATTAATCTCGGCTACTGAGATTAACGGTTACAAATTTAATGTCTTATTGATTTGTTATGTTGATTGAGACACTGTTAGATCAAAGAACTTTAAAAGACGATACACGACAAAAAAAAAATACATTTATCGAACTCGAGACATTGGCTCTCTCTGAAAATTTACAGCATGCAGACTTACCATAACTATTCCTCTCTAGCTAATGTCATGATTCTTCCTATACTCACTAGTTGCGAGACTGAGAAAAATTTTTTATGCGTATTTATTTATTTATCAAGCGAAAAGATAGATTGTCTTCATGAAATAAAGATGAAAGTCTCATGGGCACTGCACCAAAAGGCAGAATCTATGCTTGATGTTTTACAAAAATCAATACATGAAATACTCGCACACATCAACAAGTATTTTGAATAATGGAACAAAATGTAGCTTTATAATTTTAGAGAATTAATATCTTTGTACAACAGCAAATATTGTAAAGGACATTCTAATTTGAAACAAACAAAACAAACACGAATGATTTTTTTGTTCTAAATAAAATTAGCTAAGTAGAACAAAACATATGGTTCCGTAAACACGTTGTATCTTAAGAAATATGGATTCGGAAATGTGTTGCATATCGAAAGGCATGGATCCAAAATCGCTTTTCATGTCAAGTTTATGCTTTGTTTTAATTTGGATCTTTGGGAAAAATACACAAGAGGTCTCTTCGATAACTGATCCGAAGTCTGATCTGATAATGTAGAGGGAAGGTAGCTAGTCAACAAAACCTACCTCAAGTAGTGGATTTGACAGTCGTTCTTATAACGCATCTACGGTCTCAAAGAACAGGGTGTAACTTTTGCTGCAACGGTCCAGAACGCTGAGTTGCCCTTGACAAAAGCTCACGGCTGTCTCTCTCAGTATGACTTTGTTTTAAAGTAAGGAACAACGTTTGCTTGAAAATGAGTGTATTTTTAAGAAGACGCATTATTAATCTAATCTAATTTCGTACTATTGACCAGAAAGACACGTGTTCCATGATATATTGAAGGTAGCAAAGTCATCTGAAAAGTCCCTAAATATATATAGCGTGGTTCGCCCAGCATTTCGTACATAGGTATTAAGCCAATATAAATATAGAGACGCACATCAGAAATGTGTGGAAGTGTCACGAATCCCTTGAATTCAAGTGAAGAGTGTATAATACTCTACTGGAGAGAGAATGGAAATCAATACACAAAACAGTTGCAGCTTTTATGTGTATAAGTACATTCAACGGGAGCAGTTTGACAGCACAACATAAACAAATTCAATTACTACTATATTTATTAGTACCACAACGAAAAATATGTAGTTACTACCACACTTAAAAATGATCGAGTAGTACCACATTTAAAAACGTGCAGTTAGTACCACATACAAAAAAATGTCCAAGAATAATCAGAGAGAATGACGTTCAAATAACATTACACTGAGGAATGTTAAATTAGTATCATATATAAAAATGAAGAAGTACCACACTAAAAATGATCAGGCAGTACCTCATTGAAAATCTATCAGACTGTACTACACTGAGAAATATACAAGTAGTACCACATTTAAACACGTATAATTAGTATAAGAGAGAAAGACGTTCAAACAGTAGCACACTGAGGAACATTCAATAAGTACCACGTTTATAAATGATCAAACTGTACTTACTACACTGAGAAACGACCAGACAGTGCTACACTAAAAACGTACAAGTAGTAACACATTTAAAAACGTTCAAGTGGTATCAGAGAGGAAAACATTCAATTAATACTATGCTGAAGAATCTTCAGTTAGTACCACGGTTAAAAACGTTCAGTTAATACCACATACAAAACGTTCAAGTAGAATCATACACGTTCAAATAGTACCACACTGTAAAACATACAAGTCATACCACATTTGAAAAACGAGACTGTAATATGACATTTAAAAACGAGTAAGTAGTACCACACTAAAAAAAAAACATTCATGTTGTGACTGATAAACGTTCGAATGGATCCAGACTGAAAAACGATTAGTTAATACCACGGTAGAGAACCATCAGACAGTACCACATTTAAAGATGAAAAAACAATCATATGGCACTGCATGCACTTTGAAAAATGTTCTCTTATTACTACATTGTAAAAAAAAAAGAAATAAATAGTAACACGTTTCAAAAATACACAAGTAAAAGCACATTCGAAGTATTTTCAAGGTATTGAAATTCGAAAATTCTATTTAAGAAATCCCGAGATGGTGCCACATGTGAAGAGCATTCGTATTGACTATTACTTCATTGCATCAGTCCTGAACAAACATGAAGTGGTTCAGATAAAAGTCCGTAAAGAGTGTTCTTCATGTAAATTTGTACTTTAAAAAGCTTGGAATATGCCATAAGAATCATGAACAATGCTTTGTTTAGTGTACAACCCGAATGTTGGGCCTTTATTTTACGAAATGATGAGTGATTTTCGCTTTTCTTCCTTTTTCTAAATGAAGATTTGGTTAACTGTTTGGAATTGGTAACTTAAATAATCTAGCTGTGATTAAGCTGTGGTGTTGGTGTTATGGTACCAACCACCTTCTGTGCGATCAGGTGTGAAACGCTTCTGTTTTCGCATCTAAATACTTGGTAGATTTAATGGCAAGCAATCGAGTTTGTTTTTTTTCAACAGGATAAAACTATTAAAGCAAATTACCAGTAAAAACATAAACAGAACTATGTTTTAAAAAATCACGAAACGTAGAAAATAAGCAGAAAGCAAATTCTGATAAGATCCGATTTAAGCAGAAACAAACAGAATAAAACGATAAAGAGAAACTAAGTTTTGCTAGAAAAAAATCAAATTATGTTGCGGGAAAATAAGAAACAGTACTTAAACCTTGTAACAGAAAATCACAGCAAACAGAAACTAAACACTGATATGAAATACCAACATGTATATAAATAAACAGAAACTAAGTTTTATTAGAGACGATAACAATAAGTAGAAACTACCCTTTGTTTGTTTATTTGTTTTGAATTTCGCGCAAAGCTACTCGAGGGCTATCTGCGCCTAGCCGTCCCTAGTTTAGCAGTGTAAGACTAGAGGGAAGACAGCTAGTCATCACCACCCACCGCCAACTCCTGGGCTACTCTTTTACCAACGAATAGTGGGATTGACCGTCACATTATAACGTCCCCACGGCTGAAAGGGCGAGCATGTTTGGTGCGACCGGGATGCGAACCCGCGACCCTCAGATTACGAGTCGAACGCCTTAACCCACCTGGCCATGCCGGGCCACTACGCTTTGTTAAATGCATTCACAATAAGCGTAAAATAAATTTAGTTATAGGAGATAAGAACAAACTATTACTTTATTACGTATATAAGCAGTAACGAAAAATATCTGTATGGAAAAAGAATTATTATAAACAGTAATTAAAAAGTATTTATTAAAATCAATATAAGCAGCAACCTAACAATTGTGTTACAAAGAGAAATCAAATTTTTACAGAGATTACATAAGGAGAAACCGAATGTTTTTTACAGAGATCACATAAGCAGAAATCAAACGTTTCACAGAAATCACACAGGCAGAAATCAAACATTTTTACAGAGATCACATAAGCAGAAATCAAACATTTTTACAGAGATTACATAAGGAGAAACCGAATGTTTTTTACAGAGGTCACATAAGGAGAAACCAAACGTTTTCACAGAAATCACTTGAGCAGAAACCAAACGTTTTTACAGAGATCACATAAGCAGAAATCAAACATTTTTACAGAGATCACATAAGCAGAAATCAAACGTGTTTTACAAAGATCACACAAACACAAACCATACCCCTATAGAACAACCTACAAGCGCATAATAGCTATAGAACAAATCGTAGTTCATTAAAAATCTTTACATGCTAAGTTATGCACTGCTTTATAGAAGCAAGCCATTGCAACAAATAACTACAGTTTAAAACTTGTTGTATATTTTTAACATTAAGCAAAGTATCGTAATATTAATGTGCTGTACAGATATATAATGTAATACATGCGACTTGTACGATCGAGTTGTGGGATCGCAACCCGTCGCCAAACATGTTCATACTTTCAGTCGAGGTTGAGGTATGTTATAACATTAAGATCAATTCCACTATTCGTTTATAAATAGTTGACGGTAGGTGATGTTGACTAGGTGCCTTCTCTCTTGTATCTTACTTCAATATTAGGAATAATTAGCGTAGATTAATCTCAACTAACCTAGTTCGAAGGTTCAACGAGGAAATGCAATAATCGTTACTACATTACATAATACAACGAATTGAAACTATATCACAGTGTCGGGTGTGTGGTAGTAACTAAAATACAAAAATCGTTACATCACATACCGCAGTAGGTGAAAACTATATCATAGTGTCGCTGTGTCGTATTAACTTTAACAGAATACCTTTCACTGTTTTTATGTTTGGATGCCACCTGTTGTGACACATTAGTAAACATATGTTTCGCGCTCTCAAGGAAACAAGATTAGCTGTGTTATAAACTGGTACGTGCTTACATAAGATTCATTGCACTATATTAATTTCTTTAGCATTGGTAAAAGAGTAGCCCAACAGTTGGCGGTGGGCGGTGATGACTAGTCTTACATTGCTTTCGTGTAGCTGTGCGCGAAATTCAAAACAAACCAAACAAATCTTTAGCAGGATAAAAGCCTGTGTATTCTACGTGATTATATCGACACAACCAGTTTTAACATCTGTTGAAGAGAGAATTATGGCTACCTTTGATGAGCCACAGTTCATAGTTTAACTCTTTGTTAAGATATTAGAAAGTATAGCTTTATAATAAATTTAAAAAAAAATCTTAGTATGTACAGCAAAGCAAACATTCTGGGGTCAAGTCAAAACTGTTGAACAGTACATTACACTTCTGGTGTCAGCAAAGGTCATACCATAGGACACATAGCAAATAGCGATCACAAAGGATAGATTGTAGAAAACTCATGCAAATAATCGTAAATTTATTTTTCGTCTAAAACAGTATATTCCTACCTTGGTGTCATTCCACTGAATGGTCAGTTGGTAGCCTGGGAGAATGTGTGGTGAGCTATTGATGTGTTCTAAAGCCAACGTCACTGCTGGGATAACCCCTTGCCCAATTTTTCCTTCTGGAACATCTTGGCTTACTGGAAAGAACCCACCGATTTGCAGCTGAGAAGGCTGAGCAAAGACTACTTGTAACATGGACCAGAATCCAAGACGTAGAAACCAGTGGGCTCGGGTAGAAGTCAATGAGAACCTCCAGGTCATTCTGAGGTCGGCCTGGGCTTACCTTTATGTCGAAGTCGCAGAAACGACAGTTGCCTTGTTTTAGACTAATACGCCAGCTGAAGACACAAAATCTGTAGAAATGTGTAACGTTGATATTGTGATCTCTAACTTATCGTACAGGTAGCGTGCAGTGATGTTCCACCTCACCGAGAACAACAAGGTTCCAGACCTCGGCCAACCGCATCCTCGCTAGCTATGCTGAGCCGCAAGACTTTGGTTCCACCACCACCAGCCAGTATTCTATGTACTTACCGTACGTATCCCTGGCTCGTCAAGACGGAGTTCGGTCTGCTGTGCGCTCTAACATTTACCGCACAACAGTCCTGACTCGGACTGAGCTCGCTAGATGGCGCTCGTCCGGGAGCTCGTTTCTAACTGCAAAAAAT
The DNA here is from genome assembly GCF_004210375.1 of Tachypleus tridentatus. Lineage (NCBI taxonomy): Eukaryota > Metazoa > Arthropoda > Merostomata > Xiphosura > Limulidae > Tachypleus > Tachypleus tridentatus. The sequence goes on along the minus strand of NC_134828.1, from coordinate 24,121,482 downwards.
TGAATTTGAACTAGCAACGTTCGACCAAATACGTCACCATACGGATAATACGATATCAAACTGTACTAAATTAACAGTACGAATATACAGAAATAAGAGTTAAGTACTTAAATATCCCTAATTGGTTAGTTTTAATTTTCAGTTTGTGATTTTTTAACGAACTCTAACGATCAAACTTAACACCGTTGTGTGTGAAGGATATTGAATCTCAGCAAAACCTGCAAAAAAGATTTATATACATTAAAACTTCTTGATTGCATAAACTTGCAGCCTTCTAAGTCAGTAGATGTAATTAATCTAAAGTCAAGTTAATCTTTCGTAACAACACACAAGGCCGGACATGGCCAATCTAAAGGTCGCGGGTTCGCATCCCTGTCGCGCCAAACATGCTCGCCCTTTCAACCCTGAGGGCGTTATAATGGGATGGTCAATCCAACTTGTCGTTGGTAAAAGAGTAGTCCAAGAGTTGGCGGTGGGGGTGGCGATGACTAACTGCCTTCCCTCCAGTCTTACACAACTAAATTAGGGACGGCTAGCACACATAGCCCTCAAGTAGCTTTGTACGAAATTCAAAAATAAAAAAACAAACAACACACAGCTACTACTACACTACTTGACCTTTCAAACTAACACTTTGCGCCTGAATTCGTTTAGGGTTGCTGTTGCAAAGGGGTTGAATACTCACGAAATTAAGAATATTCTAATTTTCTTTCAAAATATAATTTACGCACATAATGTCAGCGTCTTTTTTTTTATTTTCTTAGTTTGTAGTAGATTATGTGGATTTTAAATGTAAAGTCTCATTATAAAGATTCATGATTGGAAACTCAAACGGTAACAAAATGTGAAACTTTGCAGGGATGAGAATACAAATGGTGGTTCAGTATACTTTAATGAACTTTGGATGAGAATACAAATGGTGGCACAGTATACTTTAATGAACTTCGGATGAGAATACAAATGGTGGCACAGTATACTTTAATGAACTTTGGATGAGAATACAAATGGTGGCACAGTATACTTTAATGAACTGTGGATGAGAATACAAATGGTGGCACAGTATACTTTAATGAACTTTGGATGAGAATACAAATGGTGGCACAGTATACTTTAATGAACTTCGGATGAGAATACAAATTGTGACACAGTATACTTTAATGAACTTTGGATGAGAATACAAATGGTGGCACAGTATACTTTAATGAACTTTGGATGAGAATACAAATGGTGGCACAGTATACTTTAATGAACTTTGGATGAGAATACAAATAGTGACACAGTATACTTTAATGAACTTTGGATGAGAATACAAATGGTGGCACAGTATAGTTTAATGAACTTTGGATGAGAATACAAATGGTGGCACAGTATAGTTTAATGAACTTTGGATGAGAATACAAATGGTGGCACAGTATACTTTAATGAACTTCGGATGAGAATACAAATAGTGACACAGTATACTTTAATGAACTTCGGATGAGAATACAAATAGTGACACAGTATACTTTAATGAACTTCGGATGAGAATACAAATAGTGACACAGTATACTTTAATGAACTTCGGATGAGAATACAAATAGTGACACAGTATACTTTAATGAACTTCGGATGAGAATACAAATAGTTACACAGTATACTTTAATGAACTTTGGATGAGAATACAAATGGTGGCACGGTATACTTTAATGAACTTCACATAAGTTTCGTTTTATTATTTACGTTTAGAAAATATTTAACTTTGAGAATTTTGAAAGTAACTTGTCTGTTGAGAATTATTTTTGGAGGCTTAATGCTGCTAAGCATTTCTTTTTTGGGGGGGCATCTCTTATAATCAGAGCCTCTGAGTTTTTAGTGTTAACTTTATAGGCTTCTAACTCTAAAAATATGGTTTAGAATATTCGTGGTAGGCCTAGCACGATACCAAATAACGGTATAGTTCGATGGCTTATCACACTAAAGGTAGAGGTTCGATTCTTACGGTGACGCAGCACATTTAGCCCATCGTACAGCTTTGCAATTAACATATACAATATTATTTTTTCTCTCTTAAAATAACGTAATACTTTGGTCTCGTTTGTATGTATTTCGTGTTGGCTTTACGGATGCCTTCTAACATAAAAGTACGTATTTGTAGGTACAACCGATCAATATTAGGGTTAGCATTAGAAAGTTATTCTGTCGACCAATGGCACTATTTTTGAAACGAGTAAAGATAATTCTCTTTATTCTCATGGAAACCTAAACCTTGTTTGTCATGGATCGAAGCAACATTGGGTTTTCAAATAACCTGCCGTGTTTTAAACAACAAAATTCGTAGTAACTCTCTCCTTCCACGAGCGTTAGTAGCTACGTGTCTTATTATCGAAATGTTTATAAGCCGCGTCTTGTAGTTGGTATTGTACGATTACGCCTACTTTAGAGTCCATCAGAGTGGCACGTGTGTCTCGTGCTTGAATCTAGGTTAATATTCTAGATGGTTTCGCTTGTTTCCAGTTTTCTTAGCCCAGTGATTTTTTATGGTTGAAACACAAATCGTAAACTTTACTAACAAGATGATAAACCCATTATGTAGCCAGATACACGAAGCCAGCATCTAGTTAAATGTTACAACGAATGACACCCAGATTAACAGCAACCGGAAATTTTTTAACTAACTTACCTTTCCCAAAAAGCTACTGATGAGGATCTATATTTGTCTTCTTAAAACGTTTTATCGAATCTGTTTAAAAACAGAACTGTATATAACTATTTATTGCAATATTACAAATGTAAACGTAAGTATCCGCCAACAATGTAATTTATTCCACTCAGTGTTGTATAAGTTCGCTCTGTATCTTACACAGAAGATGAGTGGTTTGGTTGGTTTAAAACCCGCGACCCTCGGATTACGAGTCACACGCCTTACGCGCTAGGCCATGCCAGGCCCCAGAAGATGAGTGATTTCACATAAAGTTTGGTCAGTTCTTTATGTCGAATAATGTGAAGGGCAAAAATACAAAATTGGAATGGACTGTGTGTGTACCCCATTAGTGGTTAACAGTACATAATGAGATTATTCATTTGAGGTGGACCTGGCATGGCCGGGTGATTACCGAGCTCGACTCGTAATCTGAGGGTCGCGGGTTCCAACCCCCGTTGTACCAAACATGCTCGCCCTTTCAGCCGTGGGAGCGTTAGAAAGTTACGGTCAATCCCACTATTCGTTGATAAAAAAAAGTATCCCAAGAGTTGGCGGTGGGTGGTGATGACTAGATGCCTTCCCTCTCGTTTCACACTGCTAAATTAGAGACGGCTGGCGCAAATAAGCCTCGTGTAGCTTTGTGCGAAACTCAAAACAAACAAATAATTCGAGGCTTAAATTGGTTACACTCAAATAAGCGTTGAAAGATAATCTAAGCACTCACAACTTGGAGTTTTAAAATAACATTATAGCTAGCAGTTAGAAGAATTTAGGCCTATAGATACGATCTTACGGTACTAGAATTAAAGTTCGTCTAAATATATTTGAATTAAAGTGGAGACTTTGTCAATACATTTTCAAAGCGATTGAAGAAAATCGTAATAAAACCCTGATTCTTCGCTGAAAATCCTCTTTTGTTATTTTTTTCTCGTAAAGTTTATCGCTTTGAACTCACTGGAACCAGATGGCACGCCGCCTGAAGCATGACGCATTGCAGTAATGTTCAGGTAGAACCAACTTCAGTGCTGACCGTGAACGTTTCGGTAAACTGGAAAATTCATTCAAGGTAAAGAATTTTCATACCCGCAGGTGAAATTTGCGTCGCGAGGAAACGAACATTCCTTGTCTGTTACGAAAGCCGGAGGAACTTAATGCGCAATGTCTTGCATGTGTGTTATTAAAATAAACCACAAGGAGCAACAGAATGTCGACACACTCTCGCAGTGTTTTTGAGTTTTAATGTCATTCATTGATTGAAAATAATAATTGACTAGAACAGGGTTTTCTCCACCGATTAATGTTGGTAGTTGTTACTAATCAGCATTAACAGCTGTTACGACTACCTGAAATTTGTTTAGCCTTTGTCCTGGATATCTTAACCAATGTATGTGTCGGCTATAACCTTTGACGTAGTGCTGTATCCACAACTGTCACAAGGATATAGGAAGGTAGATTTATTATAGGTAGAACTCTCGAATACTGTTGGATGTGTTATAGATTTGTTCTGGTTATAGTCAAATGAGTTAAAATGGTTTCATAAAAATTCCTCAACCATTGATTGGTTGACTACAATATTTAAATTCCTACTCATAAACTGTATTTGTTCGTTTTTCCCTAAACCAGGTCAGCCCACCCTGGAAATTACTTATTTCTTTGTGGTTAAAAAGTAATGACCAACACTGACGAGTATACACTAGTCCACCTCTGTTGCTCAGAGGAAAGCTTGGAGATTTAAAACGCTAATTTTCGGGGTACTATCCCTGCAGTAAACATATCGCTGATAGCGCTTTGCGCTTACTGTACAAATAAACAAAGTACATTATTGGCAGTTGGCTAGTTTTCTAAGTTTAATTCAGTTGGATATTAACTGTCAGTAGTTCATAGTTTTACAAGTTTAATTCAGTAAGATATTAACTGTGATAGTTCATTAGTTTTCTAATTTTAATTCAGTAAGGTTCTAATATAAACATTAAAAATGACTCAATAATTGGTTTACCAAACACAAACATAATCACGATATATTCAATACAAATATGTCTACAGAAGCAATGAAGAAGTAATTTTCAAGATGTTGAAAGTTTATTATTTTAATTGTGCTGAATATACACCACTGTCACCTGGTGAGATCTCTTTTAAACTCTTTAAATATCTATTCACGTGCCTTACCTGGGGAACCATAAAATGTTAGCTCGGCATGGCCAGGTGGATAAGGCGTTCGACTCGTAATCTGAAGGTCGCGGGTTCGAATCCTCGTCGCACCAAACATGCTCGCCCTTTCAACCGTGAGTACGTTATAATGTTACGATCAATCCCACTATTCGCTGGTAATATAGTAGTCCAGGAGTTGGCTGTCGGTGGTGATGACTAGCTGCCTTCCCTCTAGTCTTACACTGCTAAATTAGGGACGGCTAGTGCATATAACCCTCATGTAGTTTTGCGCGAAATTCAAAAACAAACAGACTGTAAGAGTTCAGACTTATTTTATGTTCGGTAAGGCACAAAGCTATACAATGTGATTTGCACATCACGGGTATCAAAACTCGACTTTAAACAACGTTGTAGACTTGCCGCTCAAGCACTAGGGGGCAACTGGGGTTTAATCTCCTTAAAATATCTACAAGTGTTGTTTACATTTCAGTACCGGGGCCTTCAATATAGTGCATTACATTAATTTATTTTTTTTATATCTCTGCCTGTTAAAATACAATGGAATCCCTCTAAAGCAGCCACCTTCGGGACTGAGACAAACTGGCCTGATTAAAGGGGTTCCACTGTACATAATTAGGGATTATGTAAACAAAAAAAGGGACTGTGATTGAATGATCGCTTTCAAGGGGTGACCGAATATGAGGGGTGGCTGCTTGGAGGGGTTCTACTGTATTCATTATAAAGAAGTGACCAAAGAAATTTGATTAAATCAGTTATTTTTTGCCTGAGTTAAATAGTGTATCCTGAAAGCAGTTTGTGGGATTAACTGCATTATTTATGGCATTATAGTTTAAATATATCACGTGACTTGAATTTTATTAGAAACTCTGTAATCATGGTAGATAATTAGTTTGGTCCTCATCAGTGATTAGGCCGAGCATGGCCAGGTGGTCAGGGCGTTCAATTCTTAATCTGAGATTCGCGGGTTTCTGTCCCCGTCACATCAAAACATGCTCGCCCTTTCAGCTGTGGGGGCGTTATAAAGTACGATCAATCTCACTATTCGTTGATAGTGATGATGTTGATAGTGAAGAGTTAGTGGTGATGACTAGTTGCCTACGCTGTAGTCTTGCACTGCTAAATTAAGGGCGGCTAGCGCAGATAGCTCTCGTGTAGCTTTGCACGAGATTCAAAATCAAACAAACAAATCGTCAGTGATTTTACATGTACGAGAAAAAAGCGTTAAAAGACGCGAATTTCAAATTCAGTAGTTTATTTATTGTAAATCAACACAAAACGGGACAGAATACATTATTCTGTACCCTGTGACCTTTAAGAGATTAAAACAAATTTTGATGGTTTTACACCATTCACAATACTAATAGTTTTGTGGCTTTTATGTGTTTCTTATTTAGAGGTTTGTTGCCAGAAGAAGTTCTTGACGTCACGTGATAGGCGTGGCCTAGTGATTAAAGTTGTTTTAATAAATTAGAACACGATCTGAGCCATATAAAATTAATTAATACGTTAATTACTATACACCACTAATGTGTGCCACTGAAATGCGAGAGAACGGAGCTATGAGTTAAAAGTTTGTGCTTGAAAAAAACTCAGATCCGTTATCTCGCATCCCAGTGTCACAACGATATGCCTGTAGACTTAAAACACTAGAAATGTGGTATCGGTACCCGTGGTGGGCAAAGCACAGATAGCTAATTGTAAATCTTTTTGCTTACTCTCAAACAATCAAAATTCCTAATCTCTTGCCCCCCCCAGTGGTTCAGCGGAATGTCTGCGGACTTACAACGCTAAAATTCGGGTTTCAATATTCGTGGTGGGTAGAGCACAGATAGCCCATTGTGTGGCTTTGTGCTTAATTCAAACAAACAACAACAACATCGTAATCTCTTGACCGATCTGAGATCTAATTACAGTTTTAGATTTAGGAGATCAAACCTTTTCGATTGATGTATACGACCACGCCTAAGGTCTCATAGAATAATTTACTTAGGCCCGGCATGGCCAAGCGTGTTAAGGCGTGCGACTCGTAATCTGAGGGTCGCGGGTTCGCATCCCCGTCGCGCCAAACATGCTCGCCCTTTCAGCCGTGGGGGTGTTATAATGTGACGGTCAATCCCACTATTCGTTGGTAAAGAGTATCCCAAGAGTTGGCAGTGAATGGTGATGACTAGCTGCCTTCCCTCTACACTGCTATATTATGGACGGCTAGCGCAGATAGCCCTCGTGTAGCTTTGCGCGAAATTCAAAAACAAACACACAATGTAATTACTTCAATTCTGCCTAACATATTTCAGTTTGAAGGTAGGCTGGTAGAGATCCTGATGAGTGTTGTTAGCATTCAAAAATGGAGCTAATATAATGGGGGAAAGGTCTCATAGATTAATTTAATCTAATGCTGCTTAAATAGGGTTTCGATAACAGTGGTGTGCATAGCACAGACAGTCCATTGTGTAGCTTTGTGCTTAACTGCAAACAAGCAAATAAAATATTAAAGAATTTCAAATGCCATGGCTATTGAGGATTCCCTCTTGTTTAATCTAAAGGTTCATATTGTTTTTGGTCAAAAGAAGTTTTTCACGTTGCGTTATGTACGTGGCTTAACAACAACAATGTTTTTCATAATTTTGAAAACAACTTGAACCCTATAGAATATGCTTTACTCAGAAACTTTAGTCAATATATTATTGACTAAATCGTGAATTTTCCATATCGAACTGATTTTTATCATAAAGAGTTTGTTGGTCGGTTATCTTTTATTTAATTTTGTTAATATTAAGTTTTTCTTTCAATGACGTATTAAAAGTGGTTATAAAAAATTAGTAAATAAAGCCGTTGGATTAGCGTACACACTCATACCGTGATCTTAAGCCTATTAGCGCGCATTAGTTAAGCCACCTTTCAAAAGCTCTCCCAGGAGTTTTAAATTATTACAATATGAAATTCACATGCTGATTTTCTGAAGGTTGTATTCATAAGACGGCTGGTATGGGTTTTAAAGCTGTCTGATGAATACGTTTCCATTTCAAGTAGGCTTCTCGTCATCATGAATTTTCTGAAGGTTATTTTAATTCTGAAACTTGGACCGAAGTTCACTTCAGGTGTAAACAAAACCAGCGTTATAATTTATTTACCTCATACATTAACTAATACTCTGTGGGCAACTACTGCTGCCCAGACAAGCTAATTATTTAATAATCTAATTGAAAAAATATGTATATATTAAGTGACGGGCGTTGCGGTTCGATAGTTTTGTATTCTGAAAATACGATAATTGAACGCCACCTACAGATCTGCAGTGGATAAAATCTACAACTAAAGTACGTTGTTATATGTATTGGTTATGTCTACAACTAAAGAATGTTCTTATAATATGTTGGTTAAATCTACGTTTAAAGTATGTTGTTATAATATGTTAATGAAATTTACAACTAAAGAATGAACAGTTACAGGATTTTAAAATGCGAATATTGTTTTCGTAAATCCCAAAGTGACAAGATGTTCAATACGTTAACTACATGTCTAACTGTAACACAACACGACATGCCTATAACTTAAAATGGCAACACGAATACATCACCTAAATCATGAATTGTTAAGATCCTCAAAACAATACCTAAATCTACACTGCCAACGTGATCGATACACTATCTAAGTATAAACTGTCAATGCTTAAATAAACTACCTAATGTCCATTCTGTTAAGACGTACAATACTACCTAAATCCTGAACTGTCAAGACGTACAATACTACCTAAATCCTGAACTGTCAAGACGTACAATACACTACCTAAATCCTGAACTGTCAAGACGTACAATACACTACCTAAATCCTGAACTGTCAAGACGTACAATACACTACCTAAATCCTGAACTGTCAAGACGTACAATACACTACCTAAATCCTGAACTGTCAAGACGTACAATACACTACCTAAATCCTGAACTGTCAAGACGTACAATACACTACCTAAATCCTGAGCTGTCAAGACGTACAATACACTACCTAAATCCTGAGCTGTCAAGACGTACAATACACTACCTAAATCCTGAGCTGTCAAGACGTACAATACACTACCTAAATCCTGAACTGTCAAGACGTACAATACACTACCTAAATCCTGAACTGTCAAGACGAACAATACACTACCTAAATCCCAGAATGTTAATGTGTTAAATGCGTTGTGTTGAAGCTAAAGCGTCAACACGTTCAAATACACAAACTAGGTTCCACACTGTCAATATTTTAAATACACTACCTAAGTCCTGAAATAATAGCGTGTCGGTTGCACTGTATGAATCACAAACTATCAAAAATGCTTATTGCACTGCCTAAATACCAAAGTATCAACACTTCAAATACACTACCTAAATACGTTCTAAAAACAAAGAACTGGTGTTCTATTTGATATGTAGAAATTTGAAAGTCACAAACTATTCATAAGGAAAATACGTAGAGTTGGATGAAGACAAATCTACACTGAACCAGACTTTTATCTATTTAGTAAAGATTTTATAGTGAGTTAAGATTGATTTTCAAGACGTCGCTGCTATCTGGCGAAATTCAAAAAGAACCAAGCTCTTGAGGCTTAGTGAAGTAATTATGTTTCCAGACAATCCATCAAAATACTCTGAAGTATTGAAAAGGTTTTCTGTAAATACACCACGTGATATGTGACACTTTTTCCCAGAATCTTATTTTAAAGATAAATAATAGTATATATGGGGAAAGTTAAGAAAGAACTTTACGAAATCCAAAGAAATGTCAGCGATTAAAGTGACATTACTCATTTGTCACTTACTACGCGACTTTGTTCCTTAAACACGAACACTATATTTAGTGCTTTGAAACTGTTTTTATAGCCATCACTGAATACCTTTTTAATATGTAAAAAAAAGAGTAAAATCTTAGAATTATTTTTCAGAAATTTCGATTATTAATAAATAAATGGCAATCGATTAGGTTTTGTGTGCAATCAAGATATTTAGGCTTAGCAGTGACTGTACAACATCGTAAGAAACAACAAAAAATTTACCCACCGAGTGAGTAAAATTTCTTCTTTTTTTGCGGTCAGTATGGCTACCGAGAAAACAATATGTTTGGGTGTGTTATCTTAGAGCAAAGCCACATCAGGCTATCTGCTGAGCCTACCGAGGGGAATCGAACCCCTGATTTCAGCGTTGTATATCCGGAGACATACCGCTGTACTAGCGGTAAGTCACCTAGTCTTTGTTGAACTACATATAAAGAAAATGTGAAAGTTAATGTTTTCACTTCATTTAGAACTTTCCAGATGTTGGTTTCGCATGTCATGATAAAAACAACAATTGAATTATAAAAATATTTCGTTTGTTTCTTCAGAATGATTTCATAATATGACATGTTGTTGTTTTATATGCTTCGATAAATATCTTAAATAAAACCGTTCTTTTCTTTTCAACAGATCTTCAAGGAAATTCAATGCATATTAAACTTTTGTTGTTGTTTTAAAAGACAAACAAACAGGATTATACCATAGGAAAGTATGGTTAAGTGCAAATTCGTATTTTACAAACATAACTTGTTTTTTGTCGACACATCACAAATCTTTGGATTTACAGTTAGGTTTACGACAACTTTGACAAATTTTTCAACATCGTAAGATGATGTCGTATATTAGTGGATAATAAGTAACATTGAAGAAGCCATGTTTGATACAATCACTGTTTTAAACTGATAGGCGGATCAATGGTAAGTTTACTGACTTAAAACGCTAAAAATTGTGGTTCGATTACTTACGGTAGACAGAGGACATATAGACAAAGAAAACTTTACGTTGAACAGAACAACAACAAGAAATTGATAAAGACGATCCTATTTGTAAATCCTAGTAGGAAAGTGTCTTATAGTCGTAATGCAGTCAACGTGTCTTTTTTGTATGCTTATACAGATTGTGATCTAAGTTACCTCAGGTTGGTCAAGAGCGGCCTCTCGACACGATAATACATTTTCAATGCTAAAGTACTACCGCCAAATTTTCTGCCTCTCTGTAAGCCAGTGGTGAACTAAGTACCTCAAATTGACCACGAGATCATCATGATGACACATTTTCAAAGTTAGAGTACTACCATAAAAATATGATGCTACTGTATCCCTGTAGTGACATAAGACCCTCAAATTGACCAGAGGGTCATCACGATGATACATTTCCAAAGCTGAAGTACCACGGCTAAATGTAATGCTTATCTACATCTCAGTACGTCAAATTACTCCCGAGATCATCTCGATAATACATTTACAAAGCTAAAGTATTATCGATATATTTGATGCCTGTCCGTATCCCAGTAGTGGCCTAAATACCTCAAAGTGACGAAAAGTGTAATTATTAATGAGGAAATTTAAATGTTGCTTTCTTCTAGGCTGGTTCCATCTTTTCTTTTCTCACCCTATCAAATGACTAATTTTCCAATTTTCAAACCATTAAAAAACCCAGCATACTAAAGTAATAGTGGTTTAGCTTATATTTGAGTTCTATCATGGTTATTTGTTATTTTGTATTTCGCGCAAAGCTACTCGAGGGCTATCTGAGCTAGCCGTCCCTAATTTAACAGTGTAAGACTAGAGGGGAGGCAGCTAGTCATCACCACCCGCCGCCAACTGTTGGGCTACTATATTACCAGCGAATAGTGGGATTGACTATCACATTATAACGCCACCACGGCTAAAAGGGCGAGCATGTTTGGTGCGACCGGGATTCGAACCCACGACCTTCAGATTACGAGTCGAACGCCTTAACCCACCTGACCATGCTGGGCCTCTCTATCATGCTGGAGAAAATGTATTGCTATACCTGTTTCTTTAGAGGATGTAGAACATACAGATAAAAGTTAAAGCTTTTCTTTTGTGTTGAATAATAGCTTAAGCCTTTCTGTCTTAATTTTAATTATTATTATTAGAAAAAATTCTAATATATATATATATATGTGTGTGTGTGTGTGTTTGTAAGTTATTATAATACTGCACCTTACACAAAACTGATGTTTAATAAAGAATTATTTTAACATTTCTGCCATTTTAAAACCTCTCAAAGATTTGTATCACAAAGAACGGTTCACAACACGTCTGCTCCACAGTTTATAATGCATTCATTCAACACTGCCTAATACAATAACTGAATATTGTTTAACGCAGTTTCTGGACAATGTATAACAGAACATACTCATAACACGATTATTAGATATCCTATACACATTTGTAGAACATTCTAAAACGTGTATATTTAAGATCCTAAAAGCATGTCTAATGAAAATTATAAACACGTTTAATTAGCACTTCCCTTGAAGGTTACAAAGAGTTTTTTTTTCTTCAATACCCTGTTGATTGACAAGTATTTCAGCTGCTACGGCAACTCCGAACCAAGTTCAAAATACAACTCTAATGCTTCTTCATTTTGTAACTTTTTCATGACGCCATTTTGGATCGAAAGTGAAACAATTTGTAAGTAGGTCAAATGTATGTCTTTAAAAACACATTGAGAACGAATTATTATCTTGTCCGTGGTACTGTGTTACCGATGGTTTGGACGAGTTATCTCGTCTACGGCAATGAACAGGATACTGTATCATATACAAATAAAGAAACGTAATACGGAGTCAAACGCAATGGTGCTACGCCTAAAAATAATTTTAATGGAGAGATCTAATTTTTTTTATTATCAACCTTAAGTACGTCCTCGTTAATGTACTAAACACGTAAAAACTTTATAGTGCTTGAAGAGTCACTCATTCTGAACGTCTAAAACAGGAAACGTCAATATTTTCAGCCTGACTAAACCTAAATTATCTACTTACCGCTGTATGAAATGCCTTGTGAAGTAATAAGATGAAATAATGGCATAAGTAAATACATCACTGCAATTTTTATTTTAAATTACGCAAATTAACTTTGTTCCGCTTATGTTCACATTATTAAGAAAAAAATGTTTATAGTCTGTCGATCTATCGGATCCAGTCTCTTTTTTTGTACCACTAGTCGAGAATCACTGGTATAAATCATTCAAAAATAATGAGAGAGACCGATATTTGAATCAAATTAACCAACTGTACCTAAGTGAAAGACTTTGATTGGTTATGCGAGAAGGTACGTTTAGATTCCATTTACGAAATAATATCTCATTGGTCGATTTTTAAAGGATTTATTAAGTTATAGGTTGTTTGTTATCGTCCTCATTGTATCTAATTTGTGGATCAACAGTAGGTTTACAGAACTACAACATTAAAATCCGTGGCTCGATTTCCCAAGATGGGAAGCGCTCGGATAGAACATTGTGTAGCTTCGGGCAAACAAAAACACAACAACAATAACACCAGGTGACACAAATTTTGTTCCTGGACAGTACGTGTTATTTCTCAATTGCTTATGTTATAAAAGTACAGAAAATGGTTATTATTCCCTTCAAACTTTGCTTTTGTGACCTGGATAATGAAATTTAGACATTAACCTATTTTCTATGTAGAAACGGGCAAATTTGCACATTTTCATTTACATAAGGTCTGAATAAAACAACATATGAATCAATATTTGCATCTATTTATACTAAAGTTATACAAAAATGTTTAGAAGTGAGTAGTTTTTCGAGATTTGCGACTGCAATGTAAATGACTCTCACGTATCAGCCACCAAATATAGTCTCCCATCATGTTTTCGTTATAAGCTACCAGGTCACAAAAGCAAAGTTTGAGGAGAAAAATAGGTCTTTTCCATTTACTTTAGGCATAAGCAATTAGAAAATAACACTTTCTGTCCATGAACAAGAAACACGTAGTGTTATTCTTAGCCCTACAATCCAGATATTCAGGTTCAGTAACAACTCACAGGTTACTAAACGTTTTCACATTCATACCTATACTCAATCTGTTATGGGCCTGGCATGGCCTAGCGCGTTAAGGCGTGCGCTTCGTAATCTGAGGGTCGCAGGTTCGCGCCCGAGTCGCGCCAAAACATGCTCGCCCTCCCAGCCGTGGGGGCGTTATAATGTTACGGTAAATCCCACTATTCGTTGGTAAAAGAGTAGCCCAAGAGTTGGCAGTGGGTGGTGATGACTAGCTGCCTTCCCTCTAGTATTACACTGCAAAATTAGGGACGGCTAGCACAAATAGCCCTCGAGTAACTTTGTGCGAAATTCCAAAAACCAAACCAAACTCAATCTGTTGCCCTTCTCATTGGCTCAGTCACAAGTCTTAAGGCTTACAACACTAAAAACCGAGCTTTTGTAATGGGTGCATAGCGCAGCTAGCCCATTATGTAGCTCTGTGCTTGACTACAAACAAATAAACAAACTGTTGTTTGTTGATTATCTGCCGTAAAAAAACAAACAAACATCGAAGAACAACCTCGAAAAACAGGAAGTTAGAAAATCAAAGACAGAGTCAAGAGAGAGACTTGTGTGAATACCCGATATTCAAACCCGGACCAAAACTTAAGTGCAGTATCTCAAAATCCTTTAGATTACCTACTTCAACCACCACTTTACGTACAATTCTAACAACCTCATATCAGATTTGTACAGATTTCTTTATAATCTGTTTTAATAGAAGTATTGACATGCTAAGCTCAGAATAAACGTTGAAACATAACACATTTACTTGTGTACAAAACTTAGTACATGTTTACGACCTCGAAAGATTTGATCAGTGACACATAGAAACTGCATGAAAATATGCATCATAAACACACACATATCTACATTAAGATATATATTTTACACTAATTATAACAGGTATAAATCATCACTTTGTTAAAGGTTTTCACAGTGAACGTAGAATGAATTAAAAGTAGCAAATATTACCAGTAGTCAAAACCTATTAGTTTAAAACTAAAATGACCAAGTGTCAGGCTGCGGATCGAAAGATCCAATGTTCACAATTCGATGTCGTTAAACACGCCTTTCACTTATATCTGTGGGTCCATTATAGCAATAAAAGTCAATCCTATTCTTTAAAGATGAATTTTCAACAAATTAAATAATTGCCTTAGAAACTGTACTTTGGTTAGATATAATTCCTGTGTGGTTGCCATATTTTTAAACACTTTAGTTTTTGAGTAAAAAATGAAACAAAATATGCAGGTCCTCGAACTCAAGTTCCTATCGGTCGTTCGGCTGTTTCCGTGACGTTTTAGAACTATGACGTAATAGTTGCCAAACACCCTTCGTTGCGCGCCGACCATTTGTTCCTTTCAGTGCTGGTGTTTTATGTAAATCTATCGGTACATTTTTCGGATTACATACTTTATGACACTATTTTTATGTCTTGATATTGCTACTTTATGTTTGTTTTATGATAACATAGTTTACTGCGTTGCTTATGTTTGTAAAAACGGTTCGGCATCGGGCAAAAGCTTCTTTTCGTTTCCGTGCAAGGAGAAGGAACCGGCAAGGTGGCCACAGTGGGTGCGGATGGTCAATAGGAAGAACTGGACTCCTTCACACCATGCAAAGCTTTGCCAAGATCACTTTAAACGCTCGTGTTTTGTGTCGGATCCCACTGTTTTGGATTCCGTGGGTTTCAAGCCAGACAGGTTGAGACTGAAAAAACCATCGCCAGTAGACAGGATCGTCCCCACCATCTTTCCTCGTGTAGAGCTGAGGACTGATCTCGGCCTGCAGCGTACAGGTTCCACCCCTCTGAAGCCATCCCTTGCCATCACGAAAAAAACAACCTCAAAGGTAGGTGTGCAGTATAAAGCGATAAACAATAACTAGTATAATATAATAATTTAAAAAGTACAACTTTTTGAAGAATGTAACTAGACATACACATTTCACATTCATGAGTGTGTTTTGCATTTGTGGCACCTGAAAGTCAGTGAAACCTTGATTTTCTAGTCTAGACAGTGGACATATCTATCCCAAATAGAGTATATTCCAAGTTTAAAAGCTGGTAGATCATTCTGTAGATGTTTTTGTATCATTTTTACATATGGAAAAGTTTGAAGAATACCATTTTTCAAATTTAACATTTCAAGATAAATTGAAATGAGACTATGTCTTGAACATGTTGAATTAATCAAGTACATGCTATGTATTTAAAAAAAACAACATTGTAGACTTGTAAACAATCAAATATAAACTCCATAACATATTTCCATAACTCATCATAATAAAATTAATCTTAACACAGTACACTGACATTGTCATATTAAATGTAAACCTCATAAAGCAAGTTGTTTTAATATATAATCTTATTTCTTCAGTATCACTCACAGTTCCGCTACTCTCACTCGTGGAACTGTCCTCATCACTAGAACTTGTCAGATCTGTGTCAAAAGTAACTGTTCTAGGTTCGTTCAGAGTAGGTTCGAATTGATATGGTGCTACTCAACACTGTTCAGAACACAAAGTCAAAACAGACTCCGCCTCTGTTTCTCCGTATCCACTGGCCATGTTTATTTACATTCAACGCGCTGGCGGTTTGTTTGGCAACTATTATGTCACAGTACTTTTCCTAGCGGCAAACATAAAAAACTAAAACGTTCAAATTGCCGCTCGGAAAGGGCTCTTTCTGCACCAAGTGCTATGTTTCATTTATTAGCACATATTTTTTATAACAAATGTAAACCTGCAAAATTAATCAGTATGAGTAGTTCTTTTGACTGCAAAGTTTTCTTTTTTCTGTAATATTCACCTTTAATTCAAAGCACTGGTGACGACGGATGCTGCTCAATAGTATTTAATGTATTACAAAAAGAGTATAACATAGAACCAGTTATGACGAATGATAATAATAAAAAAGCTTGCAATAACCAAACCAGGCAACAATCAGATGTTGTAACAACACCAGTACCCTGAACATTCAACTTTATTCAACAAACGTTAACAAAAAAGATCAATGTCTTGTTCCAAATGTTCTTTTCGTTACTACGATACAGTTTTTCTTTCATCTCTGTTGTTAAATATATCTTTCTCTCGATCAAATACGGATAAACAGATAACCTATCTTATTGACACGAGCCGTGTGGTAGCTATCAAAGTTCAAAGGGTAGTCATACCTCAATCACGTGATTGTCACGTTGGTATACTTCGCACGCAAATTTATCACGTAAGTCTCACGTGAACAAAATAGCCATGGTTGGTGACGTGCTAAAGCCTGCACTAATTTTTTTTATTCCTCCGCATTCGTTCTGCTGTTTTCGTGGATAACAAGACGTCGTTGCTTGTAACGGTAGTCCTCGTACAACGTGTTTTAACTCGTCTCAAATCCGTACGCCGTTCGTTTATATAACATGAAATATGCATTTGCTGACTATGAAAAACAGTGAGAAAACACAAAACATGGAGGCATAAAAAACTATACATAGTCATTAAACTTATTGTACACCAACCCCATTCAGTCCATATCGGAGGAGTTGCTTCAACCCCATTCACTCCATATCGGAGGAGTCACTCTGAACTTTTAAAATATTCGGTTGGTTAAAAACAAACAAACGTACCACATACCATTGCTCTTATTATTTGGATTATTGGTAATTTGTTGTTTATTTTATAACGTCAATTCCATCTATTGGGGATAAAAGCACATACCCCCGGTTCCCCCACACACACACCAGTGGCACAGCGAGTTATCTAACGACTTACAACGCTAGAAATCGGGTTTTAATACTCGTGGTTGTCAAAGAACAGTCAGCCCATTGCGTAACTTTGTGCGTATATACAAAGAAACAGATTGTCGTTACGTATGTTTTTGTGTTTAAAACAACAACCATTGATAAAAGCATTTGATTACCTTCTAAAACATTTTTTTTATTACTCTGGCAATTATTCACATCGGAAAAGGTGAACAGTTTTGTCTGTTTGGTTTTCGGCAGCCATAATTCTCATATTTGTTTTGGTCTGTCTGTTTCTCTCCCCCGAAATTCACACACAGCTACACAAGGATTATCTGCGCCAATCATTCCTGATTGTTGAAGAGATATACTAGAGATGGGTTAAGTATGGGAAAAACTCTTGTTTGGCTAAATACTGGGATTTGACTGCCACTCTTATAAAATATCTACGGCTCGAAAGTGCGAAATGTGAGGTACATTTTGGAGGCGACAGGTCGAAAACCATCAATGCTAACTAACCTCTGGGACGCTCCGAGCGCATCTAAGTATGAAAATTTAAGTAATGTAGAAGCAAAATATTTAGTTTAGTCAAGATAAACTCAGCTTCTATCTGAAATTTTTTTATTTATCTGTTATTAAATACAAAGTTGGTTGGGTTTGTTTTGAAATTCGCGCAAAGCTACATGAGAGCTATTCGCGCTAGCCGTCCCTAATATAGCAGTGTAAAACTAGAGGGAAAGCAGCTAGTCATCACCACCCACCGCCAACTCTTGGGCTACTCTTTTAACAACGAATAGTGGGATAGACCGTCACAATATAGCGCCCCCACGGCTGAAAAGGCGAGCATGTTTGGTACAACGGGAATTGGAACCCGCGACCCTCAGATTACAAGTCGAGTATTTTAACCGCCCGGTCATGCCGGGCCAAGGAAAAAGTTACACAGTGGACTATCTGCGATGTGTCTGCCACAGATATCTAAAACCAATGTCTTAGCGTTATAACCTCTTAAAGATAGCGCTGAGCTACTGGGACATATAGGAAGTAAAACCAACATCAAAACATTAGGGTGATCCAAGAATATTAGGATAAAAAAAAACTAAATCAAAAATAATGTTTTTTAGTTTAATTATACGACGATTCCTGTAACATCGCACACTTTATACAATACATTTCTTTAAATTAATTGGTTAAATTCTTCAAATAAGCTAAATTTTATTTTTTTTCCAGTAGATTGTTTCTGAACTAATAACATTTTTTTAAAATGAAGGAATTCTCTCCTTCAAATGCTCATCTGTTGGTGACAATGTCGCATGAGTCGTAATTTGATCTTTGCTTAAGAATGTTCACCTCCGGGCAAATAAGATGACACGGTGATAAGTAAGCGTAATTTTCTGAATTCTGCCTGGCAGTAACGTTGCCAAAAACCCAATATATCTTGAAAGTAGTTAATTTTCAACATACTAGTGCAATGAAAGGCTGCTAATAGATGGACTCAGGGCCAAGCATAGCAGGATGGTTAAGGCACTCGACTCGTAATCTGAGGATTGCGGGTTCAAATCCTTGTCATATCAAACATGCTCGGCCTTTCAGCTGTAGGGACGTAATAATGTGATGGTCAATCCCACTTTTTGTGGATAAAAGAGTAGCCCAAGAGTTAGCGGTGGATGGTGATGACCAGCTGCCTTCCCTCTAGTCTTACACTGCTAAATTTATGGACGGCTAGCGCAGATAGCCCTCAAGTAAATTTGCTCGAAAATTCAAAACAAGCAAACATAGACTCAGGATTGAGTGACGCGAACAACTCCTACTTTCTTTTCCAGACTGTATACGTAAATAAGTTTACTTTTATTTGCCCATTATTGTTATTATTTCGCAAGTTCCTCGTAACATGCAGACGCTATGATAATGGTAAGACTGGTCCAATTCAAAAATTTCTCTGTCTGATTTGTCATATCATCCTCCTTTACTGTACAAAATCAGTTTTAATAACAAAAGACTCTGAAGAGCTCGTTCGGTCAATTACACTTTGGTAATTAAACTCAAAACAACACTATATGTGCTATATGTGTTGTGATTACTGTAGTTATCAAAACGCAGTTTTCCGTGTTATGCGTCCTAAAACTTGTTGTGCCTCTACTCTTTATCCTACTTTGAGTTTCATTACGTTTTTGTGGGTTTTTTTAAGGGGAGAATATTTTCTAATATTACACTTTGTTACACTTGGTGCTATCCGAATATTACATAACATTTTTGTCATTGATTGCTGCTTCGATTACAAAACAATCACAAGCCTGAGTAACGCCTCTAACACCTTAAATGTTTTCCCCAAATCTTTCAATTTAGCCTAAGTATAATAACCAAACATTTTTTACTTGACGTAAGCCTTTATTTCCTTCTTAAATGAAAATAATATTATATTTTTATCTTACATGTTTTTATAAAATAATATGGAATGTAAAAGGGTCATTAACCTTATAATTATCCTTTCATATTTTAAACGATTTTCATAAATCATTCATTTGTAAAATTACAAGAAGTTTCTGGCTCCAGTGGTCAAAACCCCCTAATTAACCAACGAGTCACAAAGATTCATACACAACTAAAGTCAATAGCAGACGAACTTCCGCAAGTCCTCGGAGCCTTCTGTTTCAAGAGTAAATAAAACAAAATTTAGGCGTATCAAATATTTTTATTTCTTCCTTTATAAGGTGTTATACCATTCTGTTTTGTTTTTCGCGGAGTACATAATTATTCTCGTGATTCATGGCATGCGCACGTTTTTCTGACGTCACTACATTACAAATTGTTACGTTCAGCGTCTTTTATGCGACGCTATAGTAGTGCATTTGGCTCACTTTCGGAGAAATTACATCTAAATCCATTAACTGTCGTGAGGGTTGCCTAGGATTTATCCAGTATTTTGGTCGATTCCTTATACTAAACTGGAGTGCAACGGGAAGAAATGTGGAAATTACTCAGTATGATGCAATATATTAAAATTAGGGTTATTTTCCACGGTGGAAAGAGGTTTTGGGTCATAGTTTTTCTAATAATAGTTACAATTATACTTCTAATAAGCCTTATGACTGTCACGTGATATTAATGAGACGATAAAACTGAAAAGAATACAAGTTGAGAGAACATAGTCCACAAACAAAGTTACGACAATCTGTTAGTTACAATTATTTGGAAATACTACACAAAGTGAAGTGCACACATCTTACAATATGAAAAACAACTGTCATTTACATTTAGCATTACTTGATCATAATTTTATTGTAATTATGAATGTTGTGAGTAAGATTTGGTCTTACATAAAATTCTATAAATTAACTTAGCTGGTTTATGGAACTTATAAAATGGTTGATAAAAACAACAAAATAAAACACCACAGGATATTTTTATTAGTAGTTTTCAACTTTTATTATACTATAGCCGGCTTGAGTCGTATGTGAATTTTAGTCAAACATTTGTTCGACATATAAATAAAACAACATTCACTTAGGCCTAAAGATGGATGTACTATACAAGTCGTTGTTTCTATTAATCGATATTTAGGTCCTATGGATGGACCTGGGAGGGCCAAGTTCTGTCTTTACCTCTTCCTTTCGCACTTCTGGTGTCATAAGCTCCCGACCCGAGTGGCACAGCGATATGTCTTTGGACTCATAATGCAAAATCGGGTTTCGATACCCTTGATGGGCGAAGCACAAATAGCTCATTGTACAGCTTTATGATTAATTTGTGATGACAAGACACTTTTAAAAACTTAATATCCATACCAGCTGTTTTGAGATACATTTTGTGCTTAATTGTAAACAAACAAGGAAACAAATGGTGTTATTAATAATTTTATGTTTGGGATAATTGTTAAATATTGAATGCAACATAAAAGAGGGTACTGTTTCACAAAATATTCGTGGGTATCGATATAAAACCCTTATCCGGACCATGTCCCTCTACGTTCGATTTGTTTCTTTGTTTCGAATATCACTCAGAGCTACACGAGGGCTATCTGCGCTAGACGTCCCTAATTTAGCAGTGTAAGACAAAAGGGAAGGCAGCTGGTCATCACCACACACCGTCAATTCTTGGGCTACTTTTCTACCAAGAAATAGTGGGATTGACCGTAACATATAACGCTAACCATAGCTGACAGAGCGAGCGTATTTGATGTGACAGGTATTCGAGCCCGCGACCCTAACCATCTGGCTATGCCAGGTCCTTTTTATGTTCGAATTTTCATAACTTACACTGGGACACACTCACTATATAAATAGTCCATATAACCCTACGTTTTTCATATTGTTGATTTATTGCAAGTGTATTTACATAAATATCCTTTTTAATATATTATATAATAAACAAGAAAATGATGAACTGTGTAGATCTAGGAATAAGTCAAATATTACTGGACTGATTGTACATAATCAAGGTTGAGAGGTATCTGCATCATGTATCACATGGCGATTTAATGCTTATAACATTTCGTTTTTATACAAGTTTTTCTTAAAGTACGTGAATGATCTCATTAGAAGTCTGTCATGAAATGTTTACGTGTTCGTGTAGATATTTAGTGTATGTTGAGGGGGGGAACTATACATGTAAATATTGTGTTTTTTATTTTTGCAGTTTAATTTTAATTTTCTTGGACGCGACGTTGATCCAGTCTGGAGAATTATATTCTGTGATTGGTGGTATGTATTGTTTGTATTCTTTTAATATGTTGGTTGGTGTTGCTACTGTATTAGTTGATGTTGTTCCTGTATTAGTTGATGTTGTTCCTGTATTAGTTGGTGTTGTTCCTGTATTAGTTGGTATTGTTCCTGTATTAGTTGGTGTTGCTACTGTATTAGTTGGTGTTGTTCCTGTATTAGTTGATGTTGCTACTGTATTAGTTGGTGTTGTTCCTGTATTAGTTGGTGTTGCTACTGTATTAGTTTGTGTTGTTACTGTATTGGTTGGTGTTGTTCCTGTATTAGTTAGTGTTGCTACTGTATTAGTTGGTGTTGTTACTGTATTAGTTGGTGTTGTTCCTGTATTAGTTGGTGTTGCTCCTATATTAGTTGGTGTTGCTCCTATATTAGTTGATGTTGTTCCTGTATTTGTTGATGTTGTTCCTGTATTAGTTGGTGTTGTTACTATATTAGTTGCTGTTGCTACTGTATTAGTTGGTGTTGTTCCTGTATTAGTTGGTGTTGCTCCTATATTAGTTGGTGTTGTTCCTGTATTAGTTGATGTTGTTCCTGTATTAGTTGGTGTTGCTACTATATTAGTTGCTGTTGCTCCTATATTAGTTGATGTTTTTCCTGTATTAGTTGGTGTTGTTCCTGTATTAGTTGGTGTTGCTACTGTATTAGTTGATGTTGTTCCTATATTGGTTGGTGTTGCTACTGTATTACTTGGTGTTGCTCCTATATTAGTTGATGTTGTTCCTGTATTAGTTGATGTTGTTCCTGTATTAGTTGGTGTTGCTACTGTATTAGTTGATGTTGCTCCTGTATTAGTTGGTGTTGCTCCTATATAAGTTGGTGTTGTTCCTGTATTAGTTGATGTTGTTCCTGTATTAGTTGATGTTGTTACTATATTAGTTGGTGTTGCTCCTATATTAGTTGATGTTTTTTCCTGTATTAGTTGGTGTTGTTCCTGTATTAGTTGGTGTTGCTACTGTATTAGTTGATGTTGTTGTTCCTATGTTGGTTGGTGTTGCTCCTGTATTAATTGGTGTTGCTAGTATATTAGTTGGTGTTGTTCCTATATTACTTGGTATTGTTCCTGTATTAGTTGGTATTGTTCCTGTATTAGTTGGTGTTGTTCCTGTATTAGTTGGTGTTGTTCCTATATTAGTTGGTATATTGTTCCTGTATTAGTTGGTGTTTTTCCTATATTAGTTGGTATTGTTCCTATATTAGTTGATGTTGTTCCTGTATTAGTTGGTGTTGTTCCTGTATTAGTTACACCATAGAGTGAAATGATCACTGTTTATATCTTGTCTAACATGAAATTTTAAACTTAATAAGAAGAGGCTATATATACATCTAACATTTTTCCTGAATTTGTGCGTGTGCATCAGTAACTTGGCGTAGAGTCATTTAAAAGTACTGAGTTTGTAGTGTTTAGGAATTGTAGTAACCGAAATCCATTTGTGTTGTCCTTTAACATCCAAAATTTGTATTTAGAATTGAGGTCCCTTATCACAATGTAATTTTGTTATAATTTACCCTTTAACAACTTTGTGTCTAACATTCTACTGGGTGTAGAGTAGTACTATACAAGTCAGATGTTTGGTTTGAATTTCACGCAAAGCCACGCGAGGATATCTAAGATAGCTGTCCCTACTTTTGCAGTGAAAGACTAGAGTAGAAAGAAGGAAGCTAGTCCACTCTACCTTTTAAATCTCACACGACTGACCATGCTGGATATACTCTATTCATTAATGTTTCTGCACTACAAATGTGAGGAGCCGTGGGTGCATTATAAGAGTGAGGGGCTCGTAACACTATTTGAACACATAAGACTGTCCTCTTTCAAAAGGAGGATACAATATGGTATGTTAATATCACATACTTTCCATTAGAAAATACCATGTGGTATACAATCGTTTGCTTTCCCATAGTGGATACCATGTGCGTCAATATAATATCACATACTGCCCTTTAGAAAATACAATGTCTCACTATAATAACCCTTACTTTCCAATAAATAATTTGACTATAATATCGCCTACTCTCCCAAGGAATATGCTATTTTACACTTTGTATCACTTACCAATATCAAATATCATGTGTCACTATTACATTGTTTACTTTCAGAAGGATCATACGCATGCCACTGTAACATATTTTACTTTCCAATAGATTATACGTACGCCACTACATCGTGTCACAAAGATGACCTCGTGACCTCTTTGCATTTGGTTGAGCTAAAACAAAAGCCTAGCTATACCTGAAAATATTACAAGGATTCTCCTGCTAGACTCTGTCATGAACTTATGATCCTCTAGTTTCAAGAACTTCCAGAAATGAAATCTTCCGAGTAACCACAAAAATGAGTTTGTAAGTAATCTTATATTTGTTGCTCTTGTTCTGTTGTTGTTTGTATGTTTGTGTGTGCGAATGTCGCGAGAATAAAGATTCTAGCGTGCAACACTAACCCCAGAAAGTCTCTCTCAACGAGAAGGTAGAACATAATTCCCTTTAAGTCTCATAAAGACATGTTTATTTCTATATATGTTCAGGCTTAACTGTAATATTAAGTATCATAACCTTTCAAACAGGGAGCGGTAATGACACGATGACAGAACCCACATATTCTTGTAACCAGAAACGACAAACGACATTTGTTATTAAACATAAACCTACATTGCGCTGTTTTTTATAAGGTATCAGAAATTAATAAAATATGTTATTATCCAGGAAACTTCAATAAATAAATCACACTGCCTTGAATAAAATTTAAGTATGTGTGAATTATATAGCAAAGCCACATCGGGCTATCTTTTGTGTCCACCAAGGGAAATCGAACCCCTGATTTTAGCGTTGTAATTCTGTAGGCTTACCGCTGTCCTAACGGATGACAAAATTTAAGAAAGTAAACTATCCTACAAATATAAAATACCAAGAAATAAAACACTTTCTTTTTATTTCACCTTATTACATACACTGCTACAAGTTGTATGAATACATACACTGCTACAAGTTGTATGAATACATACACTGCTACCAGTTGTATGAATTTTTACCCCAGTGTCACCCACACTTTTCCCTTTCTCTTTTTTTACTTAACTGCGGTGTCTGATATTTCTATGTGTAACTATGCTCATTGAACTCACTTGTGATAAGTGACCCACCACTGTGTCACTCGGTTGGCCCGGCATGGCCAGGTGGTTTAAGGAGTTCGACTCGTAATCGGAGGCTCGCGGGTTCGAATCTCCGTCGCACCGAACATGCTCGGCCTTTCAGCCGTGGGAGCGTTATAATGTGACGGTCAATCCCACTATTCGTTGGTAAAAGAGTAGCCCAACAGTTGGCGGTGGGTGGTGATGACTAGCTCCCTTCCCTCTAGTCTTACACTGCTAAATTAGGGACGGCTAGCACAGATACCCCTCGAGTAGCTTTGCGCGAAATTCCAAACAAATTACCGTCACTCGGTCATAACTAAAAGTACGTCGTGACCCACCAGTGGGGCCCATTGGAGTGAACGTGTTAACTTATAGAGTAGTTATTTATTTCACATACCTCAACGTATGAAGACTTGTGATTCTTACCGCGGGTATGAACAAGTCAGACCTCATTTCTACGATATGATTAAAATATATACTTTATATTAAAAGCACGAACAAACAAAATAGTCTTCCTTGTGTGATATATGAATAATTAGAACTTGTTCATTACAGACGTTATCAATAGCTATGTATCTGTATGTCTGTCACTTTCAAGCTTTTTTAAAGAAACACAATGTTAAAATATACATATATATATTATATTATATTAAATAAACAAAAAAGAAAGTTAAAGATACATAATATTGATACAATTAATTTATTTATACCTAGGGTGTGTGACTTGGACATTTCTGTCCATTAAAATCTCAAATCTATATGTAATCATCTTATAGTCAGGCGGCCACTTATTTATCCGAGAGTCACGTGTAAACAGAAGCCTTTTCCAATCTAAAGTCAAGCACTTAAGGACAGACTTTTAGTGGTAGTGCGATCTTAAAGTTTCAACGACTTAAACTACCTCGAGTTTGCTTTTCGTGCCTCTTGTGAATTCAACTCCAACGTCAGTTCAAAGTTAGTGTTTGACATGAGAGTTTTATTTATAGAAAGTGGCATTACATAAAACCCTCTCTGATGCTAGCTGCTCAGTAGAAAATTACTCTGAATAGGTGCCCTCGACATTTACTCCACATTTTATATTTTCTACAAAGTTTGATAACCAGCGAATAACTCCTCGAGGTAGTTCCATCTATAATTTTCAAGGCCTTAGACCTGAGCGCCAGATTGTATTGAAAGCCTTCCATAAATCGAGAAGATAAACAACCATACACTCTCTTTTGTTAAAACTATCTATTATGGTTTCAATCAATCTAACTAAATTATCTATTGTTTCCAGAAATTTCCCTAAACCGTTTCACACTTCCGGTGTTTAGAATTGTGTTGTAGGTAATGATTTAATCTTTCACTTATTATTCTTTCCAAAATTTTCCCTACACAACTGGTCAGGCTAATTGGTCTGTAGCTGGTTTTCTTTCATTTAAAAACACGAGAATATTCGCTTGCTTCCAACAGGTGGGGACATAACCTGTTATGAGATAGAGTTTGTAGTGTGCCTTGAGATGTTCAAGTAATAACCGAATTTCGTTTTTCAGTAATATTACTTCTACGTTGTCTGCACCTTTATTTTTAGTGTGTTTCATAGCTATATTGATTTGTGTCATTGTCACTTCATTTGTCATGTATTCTTTAAGTGTTTCTGTGATTACTTCTGGTGTAGTTTCTGTTGGCTGCGTAGCTGGAAAGAATGGTGTAAAGATATATTTGTTTTGTAGAATTTTGTTGTTTACTTGGTTTCGGTAATATTTATTCATATCTGGCTCATTTTGTGTTTGAAAAATAACTCGCACGTGCTCTTCAAGTAGCGCAGTTTTTGCACGTAAGTATTTATTGTGTTTTACCTTGCGCTACTGTTGGGTAGGTTTTTGGTGTGTTTTTGTTTGCTTTCTGTAAGTCTTTGTAAATAATTCCAGAACTTTGTTTGGTTATGTTCTTTGTTTTAGTTATTGCAACAAGAATATCCGTTTTCGTGTTTTAGTCATTTTATTTCGTTTTAATTTTGTTAAGTAGTGCATTTATCTGTGGTTTCAAAGTTATAAATCTAGTGTTTTTGTATGGCCTTCGTAATATGCGTCTTTTTGTGAACATATCTATTGCGTTTTTGTGTGGTTGCCACGTGTGCATTATTCAGTGATTTTGGTAATACTCGTCTCTGTCTTTTGGACACGAGGTACTTGTTGTCTCTGAATCTGGTAATAATTAAGTTATTACTTGACAAAAGTAATCTGAGTCTTGTGGACACGAGGTACTTGTTGTCTCTCAATCTGGTAATAATTAAGTTATTACTTGACAAAAGTAATCTGAGTCTTGTGGACATGAGGTACTTGTTGTCTCTCAATCTGGTAATAATTAAGTTATTACTTGACAAAAGTAATCTGAGTCTTGTGGACACGAGGTACTTGTTGTCTCTGAATCTGGTAATAATTAAGTTATTACTTGACAAAAGTAATCTGAGTCTTGTGGACACGAGGTACTTGTTGTCTCTGAATCTGATAATAAATAAGTTATTACTTGACAAAAGTAATCTGAGTCTTGTGGACACGAGGAACTTGTTGTCTCTGAATCTGGTAATAATTAAGTTATTACATGGAAAAAGTAATCTGAGTCTTGTGGACATGAGGTACTTGTTGTCTCTCAATCTGGTAATAATTACGTTTTTACTTGACAAAAGTAATCTGAGTCTTGTGGACACGAGGTACTTGTTGTCTCTGAATCTGGTAATAATTCATCTAACTTTGTCTTGTATTGTTGCTAATCTACTTTATTTAAATTTTGTTTGAGGTTTTCGTTTTTTTATTGGAGGTGGGGGCCAAGTTACACCATATAGTAAAATGGTTATTGTCTATATCTTGTCCAACATGAAATTCTAAACATTTTAAACTTTATTCAAAAGAGGCTATATATACATCAAATATTTTTCTTGAATTTATGCGTGTGCATCAGTAAGTTGGCGTAGAGACATTTAAAAGTACTGAATTTGTAGTGTTTAGGAATTGTAGTAACCGAAATCCATTTGTGTTGTCCTTTAACATCCAAAAATTGTATTTAGAATTGAGGTCCCTTATCACAATGTAATTTTGTTATAATTTACCCTTTAACAACTTTGTGTCTAGCATTCTACTGGGTGTAGAGTAGTACTACACAAGTCAAATGTTTGGTTTGGTTTGAATTTCGCGCAAAGCCACGCGAGGATATCTAAGATAGCTGTCCCTAATTTTGCAGTGAAAGACTAGAGTAGAAAGAAGGAAGCTAGCCCACTCTACCTTTTAAATCTCACACGACTGACCATGCTGGATATGCAATATTCATTAATGTTTCTGCACTACAAATGTGAGGAGCCCTGGGTGCATTATAAGAGTGAGGGGCTCGTAACACTATTTGAACACACAAGACTGTCCTCTTTCAAAAGGAGGATACAATATGGTATTTTAATATCACATACTTTCCATTAGAAAATACCATGTAGTATACAATCGTTTGCTTTCCCATAGTGGATACCATGTGAGTCAATATAATATCACATACTGCCCTTTAGAAAATACAATGTCTCACTATAATAACCCTTACTTTCCAATAGATAGTTTGACCATAATATCGCCTACTCTCCCAAGGAATATGCTATTTTACACTTTGTATCACTTACCAATATCAAATATCATGTGTCACTATTACATTGTTTACTTTCAGAAGGATCATACGTATCCTACTGTAACATATTTTACTTTCAAATAGATTATACGTATGCCACTACATCGTGTCACAAAGATGACCTCGTGACCTCTTTGAATTTGGTTGAACTAAAACAAAAGCCCAGCTATACCTGAAAATATTACAAGGATTCTCCTGCTGGACTCTGTCATGAACTTATGATCCTCCAGTTTCAAGAACTTCCAGAAATGAAATCTTCCGAGTAACCACAAAAATGAGTTTGTAAGTAATCTTATATTTGTTGCTCTTGTTCTGTTGTTGTTTGTATGTTTGTGTGTGCGAATGTCGCGAGAATAAAGATTCTAGCGTGCAACACTAACCCCAGAAAGTCTCTCTCAACGAGAAGGTAGAACATAATTCCCTTTAAGTCTCATAAAGACATGTTTATTTCTATATATGTTCAGGCTTAACTGTAATATTAAGTATCATAACCTTTCAAACAGGGAGCGGTAACGACACGATGACAGAACCCACATATTCTTGTAACCAGAAACGACAAACGACATTTGTTATTAAACATAAACCTACATTGCGCTGTTATTATCCAGGAAACTTGAATAAATAAATCACACTGCCTTGAATAAAATTTAAGTATGTGTGAATTATATAGCAAGGCCACATCGGGCTATCTTTTGTGTCCACCAAGGGAAATCGAATCCCTGATTTTAGCGTTGTAATTCCGTAGGCTTACCGCTGTCCTAACGGATGACAAAATTTAAGAAAGTAAACTATCCTACAAATATAAAATACCAAGAAATAAAACACTTTCTCTTCTTTTCACCTTATTACATACACTGCTACAAGTTGTATGAATACATACACTGCTACCAGTTGTATGAATTTTTACCCCAGTGTCACCCACACTTTTCCCTTTCTCTTTTTTTACTTAACTGAGATGTCTAATATTTCTATGTGTAACTATGCTCATTGAACTCACTTGTGATAAGCGACCCATCACTGTGTGGCCCGGCATGGCCAGGTGGTTTAAGGAGTTCGACTCGTAATCGGAGGCTCGCGGGTTCGAATCTCCGTCGCACCAAACATGCTCGGCCTTTCAGCCGTGGGAGCGTTATAATGTGACGGTCAATCCCACTATTCGTTGGTAAAAGAGTAGCCCAAGAGTTGGCGGTGGGTGGTGATGACTAGCTGCCTTCCCTCTAGTCTTACACTGCTAAATTAGGGACGGCTAGCACAGATAGCCCTCGAGTAGCTTTGTGCGAAATTCCAAACAAACTACCGTCACTCGGTCATAACTAAAAGTACGTCGTGACCCACCAGTGGGGCACGTTGGAGTGAACGTGTTAACTTATAGAGTAGTTATTTATTTCACATACCTCAACGTATGAAGACATGTGATTCTTACCGCGGGTATGAACAAGTCAGACTTCATTTCTACGATATGATTAAAATATATACTTTATATTAAAAGCACGAACAAACAAAATAGTCTTCCTTGTGTGATATATAAATAATTAGAACTTGTTCATTACAGACGTTATCAATAGCTATGTATCTGTATGTTGTCACTTTCAAGCTTTTTTAAAGAAACACAATGTTAAAATATACATATATATATTATATTATATTAAATAAACAAAAAAGAAAGTTAAAGATACATAATATTGATACAATTAATTTATTTATACCTAGGGTGTGTGACTTGGACATTTCTGTCCATTAAAATCTCAAATCTATATGTAATCATCTTATAGTCAGGCGGCCACTTATTTATCCGAGAGTCACGTGTGAAGCTTTTTCTGAACTTAAGACAAGCACTTAAGGACAGACTTTTTCTGAACTTAAGACAAGCACTTAAGGACAGACTTTTAGAAGTAGTGCGATCTTAAAGTTTCTCCGACTTAAACTAACTCGAGTTTGCTTTTCGTGCCTCTTGTGAATTCAACTCCAACGTCAGTTCAAAGTTAGTGTTTGACATGAGAGTTTTATTTATAGAAAGTGGCATTACATAAAACCCTCTCTGATGCTAGCTGCTCAGTAGAAAATTACTCTGAATAGGTGCCCTCGACATTTACTCCACATTTTATATTTTCTACAAAGTTTGATAACCAGCGAATAACTCCTCGAGGTAGTTCCATCTATAATTTTCAAGGCCTTAGACCTGAGCGCCAGATTGTATTGAAAGCCTTCCATAAATCGAGAAGATAAACAACCATACACTCTCTTTTGTTAAAACTATCTATTATGGTTTCAATCAATCTAACTAAATTATCTATTGTTTCCAGAAATTTCCCTAAACCGTTTCACACTTCCGGTGTTTAGAATTGTGTTGTAGGTAATGATTTAATCTTTCATTTATTATTCTTTCCAAAATTTTCCCTACACAACTGGTCAGGCTGATTGGTCTGTAGCTGGTTTTCTTTCATTTAAAAACACGAGAATATTCGCTTGCTTCCAACAGGTGGGGACATAACCTGTTATGAGATAGAGTTTGTAGAGTGCCTTGAGATGTTCAAGTAATAACCGAATTCCGTTTTTCAGTAATATTACTTCTACGTTGTCTGCACCTTTATTTTTAATGTGTTTCACAGCTATATTGATTTGTGTCATTGTCACTTCATTTGTCATGTATTCTTTAAGTGTTTCTGTGATTACTTCTGGTGTAGTTTCTGTTGGCTGCGTAGCTGGAAAGAATGGTGTAAAGATATATTTGTTTTGTAGAATTTTGTTGTTTACTTGGTTTCGGTAATATTTATTCATATCTGGCTCATTTTGTGTTTGAAAAATAACTCGCACGTGTTCTTCAAGTAGCGCAGTTTTTGCACGTAAGTATTTACTGTGTTTTACCTTGCGCTACTGTTGGATAGGTTTTTGGTGTGTTTTTGTTTGCTTTCTGTAAGTCTTTGTAAATAATTCCAGAACTTTTGTTGGGTTATGTTCTTTGTTTTAGTTATTGCAACAAGAATATCCGTTTTCGTGTTTTAGTCATTTTATTTCGTTTTTAATTTTGTTAAGTAGTGCATTTATCTGTGGTTTAAAAGTTATAAATCTAGTGTTTTTGTATGGCCTTCGTAATATGCGTCTTTTTGTGAACATATCTATTGCGTTTTTGTGTGGTTGCCACGTGTGCATTATTCAGTGATTTTGGTAATACTCGTCTCTGTCTTTTGGACACGAGGTACTTGTTGTCTCTGAATCTGGTAATAATTAAGTTTTTACTTGACAAAAGTAATCTGAGTCTTTTGGACACGAGGTACTTGTTGTCTCTGAATCTGGTAATAATTAAGTTATTACTTGACAAAAGTAATCTGAGTCTTGTGGACACGAGGTACTTGTTGTCTCTGAATCTGATAATAATTAAGTTATTACTTGACAAAAGTAATCTGAGTCTTGTGGACACGAGGTACTTGTTGTCTCTCAATCTGGTAATAATTAAGTTATTACTTGACAAAAGTAATCTGAGTCTTGTGGACATGAGGTACTTGTTGTCTCTCAATCTGGTAATAATTAAGTTATTACTTGACAAAAGTAATCTGAGTCTTGTGGACTCGAGGTACTTGTTGTCTCTCAATCTGGTAATAATTAAGTTATTATTTCACAAATAATCATCTGAGTCTTTTGGACACGAGGTACTTGTTATCTTCGAATCTTGTAATAATTCATCTATCTTTGTCTTGTATTGTTGCTAATCTACTTTATTACATTTAAATTTTGTTTGAGGTTTTCGTTTTTTTGATGGAGGTGGGGGCCAAGTTACACCATATAGTGAAATAATCACTGTTTTTATCTTGTCTAACATGAAATTTTAAACTTAATAAGAAGAGGCTATATATAAATCTAACATTTTTCCTGAATTTGTGCGTGTGCATCAGTAAGTTGGCGTAGAGACATTTAAAAGTACTGAATTTGTAGTGTTTAGGAATTGTAGTTACCGAAATCCATTTGTGTTGTCCTTTAACATCCAAAAATTGTATTTAGAATTGAGGTCCCTTATCACAATGTAATTTTGTTATAATTTACCCTTTAACAACTTTGTGTCTAGCATTCTACTGGGTGTAGAGTAGTACTACACAAGTCAAATGTTTGGTTTGGTTTAAATTTCGCGCAAAGCCACGCGAGGGCTATCTAAGATAGCTGTCCCTAATTTTGCAGTGAAAGACTAGAGTAGAAAGAAGGAAGCTAGCCCACTCTACCTTTTAAATCTCACACGACTGACCATGCTGGATATGCAATATTCATTAATGTTTCTGCACTACAAATGTGAGGAGCCGTGGGTGCATTATAAGAGTGATGGGCTCGTAACACTATTTGAACACACAAGACTGTCCTCTTTCAAAAGGAGGATACAATATGTTAATATCACATACTTTCCATTAGAAAATACTATGTAGTATACAATCGTTTGCTTTCCCATAGTGGATACCATGTGCGTCAATATAATATCACATACTGCCCTTTAGAAAATACAATGTCTCACTATAATAACCCTTACTTTCCAATAAATAGTTTGACTATAATATCGCCTACTCTCCCAAGGAATATGCTATTTTACACTTTGTATCACTTACCAATATCATGTGACACTATTACATTGTTTACTTTCAGAAGGATCACACGTCACTGTAACATATTTTACTTTCTACTTACATCGTCTATTTTCCCGTGACCTCTTTCTTTTTTACTAGAAGGCAAGAAAAAATAAAAGATATTTTTTCCACCTTAACACATAAGCTGCTACCTGTTGTATTAATTTCTACCCTAATGCCAACCACATTTTTTTTCCTTTTTCTTTTTTTATACTTAGCTCATATGTAATGATATGTCACTTGCCAGTGTGTCACTCGGTCATAACTAAACGTCAGTCGTGACCAACCGGTGGGGCGCGTTGGAGTGAACATTTTAAGGTATAGATTAGTTAGATATTCCACCTACGTCAACGTATGAAGACATAATTCTTACCGATTCTTGTCGTGGGTTTGAATGAGACACACTTCATTTCTACGATATGATTAAGAAAGTTATACGTTATATTAAGATACACGGACAAACAAAATAGGCTTAATATATGAGTGAATAGAACTTGTTTATTACAGAGTTATCAATAGTTACGTGTCCTTATTTTATTGTCAGTTAAGTAACTTTTAAGCCTTTTCAGGGAAATTATAATGTCAAAATATACATATATTATATTATATTGTATTGTATTAAATAAGCAAGAAACAAGGTCAGAAAACATAATATTGATAAAATTTGTCCTGAAAAGCTCAACTGCTACTTTACGATATATATATATATATTAATTTATTTATATTTATACTTGGGGCCTGGCATGGCCTCGCGCGTTAAGGCGTGCGCTTCGTAATCTGAGAGTCGCGGGTTCGCGCCCGAGTCGCGCCAAACATGCTCGCCCTCCCAGCCGTGGGGGGGTTATACAGTAACGGTCAATCCCACTATTCCCACGTTGGTAAAAGAGTAGCCCAAGAGTTGGTGGTGGGTGGTGATGACTAGCTGCCTTCCTCTAGTCTTACACTGTTAAATTAGGGACGGCTAGCACAGATAGCTCTCGAGTAGCATTGTGCGAAATTCCAAAAAACAAAAAAAAAACCAAAACAATTTATACCTAGGGTGTGTGACTTGGACATTTCTGTCCATTAAAATCTCAAATCTATATGTAATCATCTTATAGTCAGGCGGTCACTTATTTATCCGAGAGTCATGTGTGAACAGAAGCTTTTTCTGAACTTAAGACAAGCACTTAGGACAGACTTTTAGAAGTAGTGCGATCTTAAAGTTTCTCCGACTTAAACTACCTCGAGTTTGCTTTTCGTGCCTCTTGTGAATTCAACTCCAACGTCAGTTCAAAGTTAGTGTTTGACATGAGAGTTTTATTAATAGAAAGTGACAAAAAGTAAATCCCTTTGTGACGCTAGTTGCTCAAATATGAGACGTCTAGATCTTGTTTAAAGAGTTCTCTGAATATGACGAAGTGTTAATAAGAGACGAAACTTGCCATTATAAGCCTGGTGGTTTGACAGCCTGAATAAAATCGTTGTCTTTGTCACTTTAACGTTCTTAGTGTGGAAACTACTCATCAGAGCGTTTTCTTTACATGTTTCGAGGATAAGAAATTATGACTGGGAAATTTTCAAACGTTCTGCAACAAACACGTCTGTCCACGAAAATAGTAAAAAACCGATGAGGTGAACTACAAACTTGAGAAAAAAATGCCAATATAATGCATTTTATATTATATTACAAACTGCTGAGAAATAGCTTTGCTTTTAAGCAGGGCCCAGCATGGCCAGGTCTGTTAAGGCGTTCGACTTGTAATCCGAGGGTCGCGGGTTTGAATTCTCGTCGCACCAAACATGTTCGCCTTTTCAGCCGTGGGAGCGTTATAATGGTACGATCAATCCCACTATTCGTTGGTAAAAAAAGTAGCCCCCGAGCTGGCGGTGGGTGGTGATGACTAGCTGCCTTTCCTCTAGCCTTACACTGCTAAATTAGGTACGGCTAGCGCAGGTATCCCTCGTGTAGGTTTGCGCGAAATTTAAAACGAACAATGCTTTCAGTAACTAAATCAATCTACAACTCCGGGTTCGATTCCCATCACCGAACATACTTATATTTTCAGCAATGGAAGCTTTATAATGTGACAGTGAATCCTTTTATTCATCAGTAAACTAATATCCCTGAAGTTCGTTCAGACTGGTATGGACTAGCTGCCTTTCCTCTAGTCTATAACTTTAAAATTTAGGAAAGTTAAAGCGGATAACTCTCCATCTTTGCGGGAAATTCCACAAACAAACACTCCAGCTACCTAAGAGATCGCTCGGTGGTATCAAACTAAAGCGTTCATAATGACCGCTCGATAAAAGTTCAGATAACTGTTCAGAAGTCGTAGTTCAAATCACCATTGCTATAATTATTATTCAGAGAACTACTTAAACATTGAGTGTACTGTTATAAATGCAGATCTCAGACTTTGGTTGTTTGTTTCAAAATAGAGCCATATTGAGCTATCTCCTGTGTTTACCGGCTGGAATCGATCCCTGAATTGTAGTGTTGTAAGTTCGTAAGCCTACCGCTGTCCAACCGGCGGATAGAGCTTAATACCCAAAATACGTTTTATAAAAAACAGTTCAATCATTTTTAATTTATTTCTCTGTTTAATATCACTGTCATAATTATAGGAGTTTAGTTATTCTTAATCCACAATATAGTATTATAAACTATATGGTAAATTTTAAAAGGACTTTAAAACCTCAAAATATTGTATGTACACACACATCACCGTTATAAAATGTCTTTGGTTTGGTTTTTTGTTGTATTTTTAACTTTGCGCAATGCTACGCGAGTGCTATCTGTGCTAGCCGTTCCAAACTTAGCAGTGTAAGACTAGAGGGAAAGCAGCTAGTCATCACCACCCACCGCCAACTCTTGGGCCACTCTTTTACCAACGAATAGTTGGATTGACCGTTACATTGTAACATCCCACCGGGTTGAAAGGGCGAGAATGCTTGGTGTGACGGGGGATTCGAACCCATGACCCTCAGATTACGAGTCGAGTGCCTTAATTACCTCGCCATGCAGGGCCTGCTTTGTTGTGCCATGTCTCCAACGTAAGCGGAGCACAAACATTTGGAAATGGTTTGAACAGATAATTAAGAAACCGTTATTAGAAATCTACAACGTTTGTGGCACAGAGGCACGTCTAGAGACTGGGTTACGATACCCATTGTGGGCGGAGCACAAACAGCTGGTTATTTAGCTTTGTGCTTAACTTCAAACAACCAAAATATTTTTAGTTATGATTAATAGCGTAAAAAAAAATTAACAACCTTTTGTAGGGTATTTTTTAATTATTATAAGCTATTTAATCCTCAAAAACATTAAATTCTAAGTTAACATGTATACTATATCGAATGCATGGATATTTATTATACGACTGTACGAGTCGAGAGAGAGAGGCATCTATCGGGAATTGTCCAAATTAACATATGTAATATACCCAGTGGGTAGGTCCTTTCGGGAAGGGGAAGACGTATACTTGCTAAATATTTGACGATTTTACTTGTCGAGAGAGAGAGCGAGAGAATCGTTGGAAAACTCTAAACGACAAGTTTCAATTCAGTTGTGTGAATTTTAGTGGTAAAACAAAGCAAAATACCTTTAACCTGTTATCCGAAAAATACTGTAAATAAAGAAAACTCAATGAATTACAACACATAAAAAACATACTTACCTCTGAGATCCCAAAACTCTTGTCCTAAAGGACACGTACATTCTAAGGTGATGAGAAGACAACCCTTGTCCTAAAGCACACGTACATTCTAAGGTGATGAGAACACAATCCTTGTCTTAAAGCACACGTACATTCTAAGCTGATGAGAAGACAACCCTTGTCCTAAAGCACACGTACATTCTAAGGTGATGAGAAGACAACCCTTGTCCTAAAGCACACATACATTCTAAGGTGATGAGAACACAATCCTTGTCTTAAAGCACACGTACATTCTAAGCTGATGAGAAGACAACCCTTGTCCTAAAGCACACGTACATTCTAAGGTGATGAGAACACAATCCTTGTCTTAAAGCACACGTACATTCTATGGTGATGAGAAGACACCCTTGTCCTAAAACACGCGTACATTCTAAGCTGATGAGAAGACAACCCTTGTCCTAAAGCACACGTACATTCTGAGCTGATGAGAAGACAACCCTTATCCTAAAGCACACGTACATTCTAAGGTGATGAGAACACAATCCTTGTCTTAAAGCACACATACATTCTATGGTGATGAGAAGACACCCTTGTCCTAAAACACGCGTACATTCTAAGCTGATGAGAAGACAACCCTTGTCCTAAAGCACACGTACATTCTGAGCTGATGAGAAGACAACCCTTATCCTAAAGCACACGTACATTCTAAGGTGATGAGAACACAATCCTTGTCTTAAAGCACACATACATTCTATGGTGATGAGAAGACACCCTTGTCCTAAAACACGCGTACATTCTAAGCTGATGAGAAGACAACCCTTGTCCTAAAGCACACGTACATTCTGAGCTGATGAGAAGACAACCCTTATCCTAAAGCACACGTACATTCTGAGCTGATGAGAAGACAACCCTTATCCTAAAGCACACGTACATTCTAAGGTGATGAGAACACAATCCTTGTCTTAAAGCACACATACATTCTATGGTGATGAGAAGACACCCTTGTCCTAAAACACGCGTACATTCTAAGGTGATGAGAAGACAACCCTTGTCCTAAAGCACACGTACATTCTAAGGTGATGAGAACACAATCCTTGTCTTAAAGCACACGTACATTCTAAGCTGATGAGAAGACAACCCTTGTCCTAAAGCACACGTACATTCTAAGGTGATGAGAAGACAACCCTTGTCCTAAAGCACACATACATTCTAAGGTGATGAGAACACAATCCTTGTCTTAAAGCACACGTACATTCTAAGCTGATGAGAACACAATCCTTGTCTTAAAGCACACATACATTCTATGGTGATGAGAAGACACCCTTGTCCTAAAACACGCGTACATTCTAAGCTGATGAGAAGACAACCCTTGTCCTAAAGCACACGTACATTCTGAGCTGATGAGAAGACAACCCTTATCCTAAAGCACACGTACATTCTAATCTGATGAGAAGACAACGCTTAGCCTAATATACGTGCGTTCTAAACTGGTAGGAAGACATTGTTTAAACCAAGTTAGATGAAAGTTTATAATCTGGTTAAAAAATAACGATTAAACTGAACCGTACGAACATTTTTAAACTTGCTATAAAACAACATAGAAGCAAAACTACGTAAATATTTTAATCTGATTAAAACAATTGACACCTGAAAAGAAAACAACAAACAATTCGCAACACTTGCTTTTAGTAGAATATTTAACTCACAATTTATATAATAGTTTATTATGATAAGACGCTTTTCTTAGAGTACATTTCTTTCTGTAATTTTACCGATAAAATGTACAACACATTTAATACTGCACAGAATGCTTAGACCAGAACATAACAATAAAACATATACATGACATATACGCACTGCTGATACACATTTAAATATGCTTCAAGTGTTGTTACTGTGTCTTTGTTGTTGATTTTTACGCACGTTCAGCACAAAATTTTAATAATGGATTATTTACGCGTTGGCCATGGCAAGGAATCGAATATACCACTGATCCAACAAGGTCTGGGGAAGACAATGTTAATTATTACTAAACGCGAAGCTACCTCTGCTATGCCACTGGGGGTATCAAAACCCTACTTTTAGCGTTTTAAGCCCTCAGACGTATCGTTGAGCCACCGTGAGGGGAGGATGGTTGCTAGGAAGAAGCTTAAGTGCACTTCCTATTGGGGTGTAACGTTGAATTTGTCTTTGTTTGTTTCTTGTTAATTGCAAAAATATAATGGGTGGTCCGTAACTCCCTATCCATCCACATTGTGTCTAAACAACGTTATAACACTAATGGTGAGTTGAAGGCAGCTGTTACCATGGCATTTGGAACAATAAACCCTGCTATGTTGAGAAAAATGTCTCACAGAACATGGCGTCGCATAATATTATGCAGCGAGAATGAGGGACAGCACACAGATACACTGGATACATAAGATATATGGATGGGTAGGGACTTACGGTCCACCCTGTAGAATCAGCTTTATGTGCTTGGATTCCGTTACCAGTTGCAACACTATTGAACTTGATGACGAGTGCTTCTTCTGTCTTCTTATTTTGACAGTGACATTTGTAATTAAAATTTTATGACACTACCTAGTGGAGTTCTTTTAAAGTATGTGGCCGAAGTTAACGTTTTAGTAATTAAAGTTCAGTATGAATATTTTATTACTGGGTGTCTTTATGTTTCATGTTGCCTGAAAATAAGTTTTTCTTCATTCATATACGCACCAAGTTAGGCCTACATTTCACTAATTTATAAGTACTTTGGCTGTTATGTAGTCAAGTAAGCATCTGGAGTCTGGAGTAATTATCAAGAGTAGATTATATTATTGCTGAAACCCAATACTGTCAGTTATGAAAGTGTGGTTCCTTACTCTTCACCAGTGACTTGTCCGTAAGCTTAATTAACACTTTAATTAAGAATGTTCTACAACAGTGGAAAATAAAGTAGTGTTATGCCTTATATAAATATTATTTTCTTTTCTACTATGTTGTTGTTTGAAGGCCTAAATAAAGTTTGTATCTTTGTTGATTATTTGATGTCCTGCTTGATGGTTTTATCTCTGTTGATGTCACTGACGTTTCTTTGAAGGCTTTGTTGTTTATATCTCTGCTGATTATTTGAAGGACTATTTAATGTGATTTCTTTGATGATTGTTTGAAGGCCTTATGTTGTTTACATCTTTGTTGATTATTTAAAGTCCTGTTTGATGTAATATGTTGTTTGAAGGCTTGATGGATGTTGGTATCTTTGTTCCTAGTGTGAAGGCCTGATTAATATTGATATATTTGATGACTGTTTGAAGGCTCGATTGATATTGATTCCTTCTTTTATCGTTTAAAGATATTAATGTTGTATATACCTTTTTATTATTTGACGGCATGTTTGTTGTTAACATCTTTGTTGATTCTTTAAATGCATAATTGATCTGAAGGCCTGTGTAATGTTGATATCTATGATGATTGTTTGAAGGCCCAATAGATATTGATATAATTGATCTAACGGCTTGTTTAATTTTGATATCTTTGATTATCGTTTCAAGGCCTGTTCGTTGTTGATGACAAAGGAAACAGTGCTTCCCAAATATATGTTAAAAAATTATTTGTTAAGAATCAGCTAAATATGACGTTATGAACTAGCAATTAATTCACACGGAAACATCCACCATATTGTACATAATCAGTAATCACTTTGTACGGGCTAATTTTGTTTGTTTGTTTATTTTTGAATTTCGTGCATAATTACACGAAGGTTATCTGCGCTAGCCGTCCCTAATTTAGCTGTGTAAGGCTAGAGGAAAGGCAGCTAGTCATCACCACCCACCAACAACTCTTGGGCTACTTTTTTACCAACGAATAGTGGGATTGACCGTCACATTACGACGCCCCCATGGCTGAAAAGGCGAGCATGTTTGGCGCGACGGGGATGCGAACCCGCGCCCCTTAGATTATGAGTCGCACGCCTTAATACGCTTGGCCATGCCGGGTCATATTGGCCTGGATCCTTCTTATTTTGTTTCTAAACACCGCTATCAGTTGCTGGCTTGAAATAGACTGAATAAAATATGATTACAAAACTGCACAGTGACCTTCCGAACACCCTGTATATTCTTCAAACTGTAAAACACATCTTATATAAAGGATTTTCTGAGTGAAACATTTCGAATCCATATATGCATTTAAACAAACAACAACATATCTTGAATATTGGTCTCTTCTGTGGCATAAAGGAAGCAATTACCAGTTTATCTTACTTCAAAATATACGCAAAATTGGAACTTATTGACAATTTATAGTCTGTATATTAAATTACTAAAAATTTAAGAGAAACAACTAATTTATAAATAAGTTACCGTTTCGTAATTACTATTTTACAAATTAAAATCTAAATAAACAAATCAAATATAACAAGAAAGAATAATTGTTTATAGTTGATTTTCGTGTTATATTTGGAAACTTTTAATTTTCATGACCTGCACCTCGCGCTTTTGGCTCTTTGTTACTTCTATGATGTGCAGATCCTTCGGGCATTGTATTAAATGATAATATAATTTTTTGTTTGTTTTGAATTTCGCGCAAATCTACACAAGGGCTATCTGCGCTAGCCGTCCCTAATTTAGCAGCTGCTATTTTACCAACGAACAGTGGTATTGATCGTAATATTATAACGCCCCCACAGCTTTAAGGGTGAGCACGTTTGGTGTGACGGGGATTCGAATCCGCGACCCTCAGATTACTAGTCCAGTGTCTTAATCACCTGTCCATGCCGGGCCTGTTATATTTTGTACGCATATATTTTTTGTGAAGAGTCACCCTTCAGATTTGGATATGGATCCAAAAGATACTAGGAAAAACTGTTATTAGTGAGCGTGTTTGGTACAAAGAATTTTAGTGATAAAGAAAGCATTATCAGAAATGATAGGCCGATTCCAGTTCTGAGTCTGATTGGAAGAACAAAGCAGTGCGTTCGAAAATTCAATGTAACCAGTATGGCAGGACATCTTGGTAAATTGCTTGTCCTAACTTGCAACAGTTTCTTTCTGCTGGCCGTGTTTATTATTTAACAGTGAATTTGGAACATGGAACTCAAGCAGGTTTGATGATTTAAATACGTAATATGTATAAGACAATTAAAAGACATGAAAATTCCTCCAGTCATATATTTTCAACTCTAGGCCTAACTAGGCATGTATTTTCAACTCTAGGCCTAACTAGGCATGTATTTTAAACTCTAGGCCTAACTAGGCATGTATTTTCAACTCTAGGCCTAACTAAGTTTAGGAAATCACGGATTGAATTCCAACTGAGTAGTGAACACAAAATAAATGTGCGAATGCATAATGAAAAGGTGAAAAAGAATAGAGATATTTTAAAAATATTAATCAACGTTTATGATATTTGGGTGAACAGCAATTAGAATTTAGAGGTCATCATGAATCGAGAGCCTGCTAACCGAGGCAGTTATGTGAAATTGGTAAATCTGTACAAGGAATAAGATCCATTATTGAAATCCTGTTTAAAGAAATCGAGTGTGTTTTTTCTGGCCTGCCAAATAAAATTCAGAACGACCTGGAAATACAGACTGATAATTTCTATGAAGATGTAATAAATTTATTCATTCAAAAGGTAAAGAGGATGGTATTAACATATAAGTAAATATATGTCTTGTTTTTATCTTTAATTAGAAGTACGTAATCTGAATTATGATTAATTACAAGAAGTAATTAATTTTATCTTTATTACCCATTTATGCTTTTGCTTCCCCATCAGGACTAATCACCGCACGCCCCCTGGTTGATATATATGATGCTTATTTGAAGGCCTGTTTGTTACTGGGTTGCAGCATGGATCTCTCGGCTAAATCACCGGTTTCACCACCAGAAGTCCTAAACGTGAGAAAAATTTAGCGGCACTATGAGCAACGACCTTTCGGAACTTCCTCCCAGCTCTTCCTGACTCCCGGATCTCCCATCCAAAACAAACAAACGAACAAGATTCGCGCCTACCTCTCAAGTTATGTTTAACCCCTGAACGCGTGCGAGGCTGAAGAGCAACAGCAGCTTCTGAGCGTCTCTGGATTGCCTCTCGTGTTTTTCCTGTGAGGCATAAAAACCAGAACGACTACTACGATTAATTGGAAATTGATACCTCTGTTGAACATTTGAAGATATCTTTCATGTTCTTTTTTTTTTTTTTTTTGATTACTTGAAGACGTGACTGATTATCTGAAGGCATAACTGAGGTGATAACTCTTAAGATTGTTTGATGGTCTGATTGAATTTGAAATATTTGATGATTGTTTGGAGGCCTGATTGATACTATTATCTTTCTTAATTATTGATTGAAGGCCTGACTGATGTTGATATCTTTGTTTGTTGTTTGGTGGTCGGATTAAAATTCATATCTTTGATGGTTGTTTGGAGGCCTGATTGATACTATTATCTTCCTTAATTATTAATTGAATGAGGTTGATGTCTTTCGTTTTGTTTGAAGGCCTGATTGGTGTTAATACCTTTGCTCGTTGTTTGAAGGCCTGAATCATATTGATATCTTTGTTAATTATTGAAGGCCTAATTGATATTAAAGCTATACATTGTTGTACTTAGCAATCTTAATAGAATGTTCTGTTGTTGGAAAGGCGTTATATATTTCAGTACTTAATTAAACAAGGTTTGTTTGTTTTTTTGGAATTTCGCACAAAGCTACTCGAGGGCTATCTGTGCTAGCCGTCCCTAATTTAGCAGTGTAAGACTAGAGGGAAGGCAGCTAGTCATCACCACCCACCGCCAACTCTTGGGCTACTCTTTTACCAACGAAAATTGAGATTGACCGTCACATTATAACGCCCCCACGGCTGGGAGAGCGAGCATGTTTGGCGCGACTCGGGCGCGAACCCGCGACCCTCAGATTACGAAGCGCACGCCTTAACGCGCTAGGCCATGCCAGGCCTAATTAAACAAGGAAAGTTAATAATTTTCTCTACTGCTAATTTTGTGTTTTAATAATGTATACTATGTCGTCTTTCAGATAATTACTTTGTAGTGATGCTGCAGGGTTGAACTAATTGAAATATAGATACGAAGCTACAGCCCCCCTCACAACGCTCGAGGTTACCATAGAGACAATCACCATTGGGTTGTTGTTACCATAGAAACAGTCACCGTCAAGTTGGTCATTATATTTTCGTTAATGTAAAGCTCTTATAGGTTAAGGATCGCATTCTCTCTAGGATAATATTGTTGACAGTTTCTGTTGTTATTTGTTTTTCTTTAATTGTCGGGAAGTTAATTGTTGACCCATACATACGAAACTGGTGTCAA
Organism: Tachypleus tridentatus; assembly: GCF_004210375.1. Classification (NCBI taxonomy): domain Eukaryota; kingdom Metazoa; phylum Arthropoda; class Merostomata; order Xiphosura; family Limulidae; genus Tachypleus; species Tachypleus tridentatus. Next base: position 24,077,017 of record NC_134828.1, on the reverse strand, counting down.
CTAAATAAGTCGTACAACAAACAAAATAAATGATAAACATTATACGTCGTAACAGAAAGCTAAAGTTCAAATAAAAAACGAAATATTTAAACCAACAACTACAACTTGATTTCATTTTAAGATTGGTTGCTATGCCTAGATTCACTGAAGCAGTGTATAATCAAAACAGAAAATATTATTGGTTTTTAAAACTGGAAACAGAAAGGTGGCTCATTTAGAAAAGTTAGAGTTTAAATTAAAATAATCAATGATTCATTTCACATGTTTAAGTAGATCGTTGTCGACGCCACTATGTTTTATAAACGAATTAGTTTAAAAGGTCCACAAGTCTTAAAACGTGTCTCAGTCAAAGAAGTTGAGAAACTTGTTTTATTAAAACTTTTATAATAACCATTAGCTAGAAAGCAGTAATAAAAATACCGAAGCATTTTTCTACAATTAGACAAAAATAACTTATTTACATGTTCCATTTCATATGTTATGTGAATATTAAACGAAGAGCTACAACTGTAATATTCTGTTATTTTTAAGTGTAGTATAATCAGCAACGACATAGCGAACATTGCGCAGCTGAAATACTTTAACAAATTCTTTTCTTCGTGGAAAACCTCAAAGAACTGAATAAAGAAAGTAGTTTTACGAATGTAATAGATTCAGTTGTAATTCTTAGAACAAGTATAATTAATTATAATAATGCTTCGCCAATTTAAAAATGGCGTTCACGCCATAACAAAAACATTACACAAATAGGTTTCTCTACTACCGTGTTTGTTATGTCTAAGTCTAGGTGATGAACTTTGGATTGAGCAAAATGCGTCGTTGGTAATGGATATGATGGACATAGTGTAGTTGAAATACTATTATGCAATTTTATTCTTCTTGAAAAAAACCTTAATGGTTCGAGTAAGTGTCAAAAAATATAATGGCCTCATATGAATATCTTATGATAAGTATAAATTAATTATAATGATATTTGGCAAGCTTATGAAAGACGTTCACACCATAAAAAAATGTCTTATGTACTTAACTGAATGTTGCAGAACTCAAACTGATGCTCTAAATAAACCGTTACCTCCACAAAGAGATGCTAAAACTATTGCCCCTATGGCTCAACGGTAAATCTGAGGACACAAACCGACTTTTGATACTCGTGGTGGGCACAGCACAGATAGCCCATTGTGTATTTTGGTGGTTAACCCAAAACAGAGTGATAAACTACAGCTAGTAAACTGAGGTTATGGTTTAACGTTTGTCATACCTAAAGATTTATTTTGTTACTCTGTTACGTCCACAATCTACATATCTTTATGTCATAACTCTGCCTTCATCTCTTATAAATCTGAAAAATTTTCAATTCTTCAGTTCTTGTTTGCACGTGAGAACCACACGCATAAAAACACGTGCTGAAACTGCATGTTTTATGGTTGGTAACAGCCATACACCATTTATTTCCTTTGCATGAAATCGTATATTGCCCCTCACAGGTCTCCCGCTGGTACAGCGGTAAGTTTATGGATTTACAACGCTAAAATTAAGGGTTCGATTCATTTCGGTGGATTCAACAGATAGCCCGTTTGACTTTGCTATAAGAAAACACACACACTGCCCCTCACACAACTGTTGCGGGGAGACGTGAAGAAAGTTTAATTACCAAATTATACGAACAAGTTTATCCGTCTCTTTAGATGTATCGCGTTGAGCTTTAATCAGCAAAGTGCTTGTCTCGCCTCCAAGTCGTCCAAAGATTACAGATACATAAATACATTCTGAAACTTGTCTTTGATATTTCGTATCAGTTATTAACTGATCTATTATAAGTTCCTGTTTAGTTCGTACTATGTTTCGTGTAAGTTACGCACATAACAATTACTTCCGTGTTTCTGTTGCACATTTGGTTTTCTCTCTCAAACTCTTCAATTTCTATTTATAGTTCCGATCTTTCGAGATTTTTATAACAGATATAATAACGAAAGTGCTCAAAATGAAAAATGAAGTTATTAAAGTTAACTACTGTTGAAATCCTATCTTTTATTTCTCCTGAAACAAAACGTAAGAAATTATGCATTAAATTATTAACGTAGTGCATTTATTTTTGTGTTGAAAAACATTTCGAAGTCAATATCACAAAGCAACAAGTTATTTTAACAATGCATAGGTGAAACCCATTGATAAAACAAACCAGTTACGAATTACTGTTTTAGAATAAAACATGTTTTTAATGTGTTTTTGACTGTATCACTGACATATCATTAAGTTTCGAAAAACTTGAGCGTAGTGTAGCCTAGTGGCTAGTGTGCTCGGTCCACTAATTCAATGATTCCTGGTTCGAGACCCTTTGTCGCAGGTGAATTATAACAGCGTCATTAAAATCCCATTTGGTCAGACAAGAGTAACCCAAGAGTCGGCGAAGGGTATTTTTCTGACTAGCTACGTTCCCTCTACTCTGTAAGTACACAGTTAAGAAAACACGTTTGTAGCTTTCGACGTAAACTATTAAAATTACAGGCAGACAGTATTTCTTGTGCCATAGACGTGTGGTTGGCGAGAAAGCTTATTAAATATTTATATAAATACAGCCGTTACTTAGCACGATGGTGAAAATTACAATGAAGAATGGTGGATCTATCCCCGTGTAAATAATGCCATTTTACCTTTGGTTGTAATTGCTAAAGTGGGGGGAAAAAGGGGTAAATTTCTTAATGCGCACGTGTAGAATTTCTACTAACTTTAGGAAAACAATTTTCATTGATTGAAAAATATAATCAGTTTACAATTTTAACAGAATGGGAAAAATATTTTGGTTTGCTTTGAATTTCACGCAAAGCTAAACGAGATCTATCTGCGATAGCCGTCCCTAATTTAGCAGCGTAGGACTAAAGGGAAGGCAGCTAGAATCGACACCCACCGCCAACTCTTGGGCAACTCTTTTACCAACGAACAGTGGGATAGACCGTAACTTTATAGCGCTCTCACGGCTGAAAGGGCGAGCATGTTTGATGTGACGGGGATTCGAACACGCGACCCTCGGATTACTGGAGAAAAGAAAGCCCAGATAATTCAATACTTGTTTCAAACACTGACCATAATAAGAGCTCTCTCATTTGTTAGCTGCATTTCAACCCGACCTCTAATTACGATATATACACTGACCTCACACAAAATATCGCACTAATCCATCTTGGTAAACTCTGATAATGACTTATACGAGGGTAACTTCGATATTGAATCAGTTTAGATTAGTATCCACACTGAAAGAAGATATTGTTTTTTTTTTAACTAGTTAGTTTTCTTTCTCTAATTATGAATGGATTATCTTCGAACGTCTTCTACGTTAATTTAATATTCATTAAAGTAATGACATTCTCGTTTCAATGTAGTTTAATGCAAACGTTGACGGCGTCATTATGGGATTGAAAATTCAATTACCACAGCTGAAAGTCTTTCGCCATTTAGAAAAAAAAAAAAAATAGTGAAACGTTTGTTTGTTTTCAATTTCGGGCAAAGCTACTCGAGGGCTATCTGCGCCAGCCGTCCCTAATTTATTAGTGTAAGATTAGAGGGAAGGCAGCTAGTCATCACCGCCCACCGCCAACTCTTGTTCTACTCTCTTACCAACGAATAGTGAGATTGACCGTCACATTATAACGTCCCCACGGCTGAAAGGACAACATGTTTGGTGCGACGGGGATTCGATCCCACGACCCTCAGATTACGAATCGAACGCCTTAACCCATCTGGCCATAACGCATGTTGGGCTATCTGTGCTCTGCCCATCACGGGTATCGAAACCTGGATTTTAGTGAAAAGAAAAATTCGACGATACGTGAAAAGAAATAATGTGATAAAAATATGTATCAATCTTACTGTGATGTAGTATTATGCAGTTTACGCAACAAACTATCGTGTTTTGTTAGCTTAGGTGCTATTCACCACTAGGCATAACGTTTCGTAAACTAGGAATAGCCTTAATATGGTGTAATATGAAATCGTGATTTTGCGAAATATACATCATTAAGTTGTAACCTACTTCACTTCATATACAACTGTTACCACTAGTGAAAGACGTGAATCCGATACTTTATAGTATTTTTGTATTTGGTGTTAAACATAAGATTCAATAACAAGTTCGTCTTCTTTAAATTTGGGTCATGTGAACCTTGCAGTTTAAAAAGGACAATGGACGGTGGCCATGCATAAGAAGTCCAATTCCAATAGATAATCGCGAATTCAACACATATAAACACAACAACTTGTTATGACAGTAACACATAAAAACACAAGAGTTTGTCATGACAGTTACACATAAACACAATAGTTTTGTCATGACAGTGGCATATAAACACAACAGTTTATCATGAGAGTGACACGTATAAACACATTTCCATTCAAATCAGCATCAGAGTCGGACGCGTTAAATCCAGTCTGCCGTAACAGATAGAGTTCTTGACAGACAACGGTTGTGGACAAAAGAACAAGTCTTGCAGCAACAAACACTAAGGCTCAGAAATGGTTTCGTCTTATTTACTGACTTCGTAAATTGAAATTAATAAGAAATGTTGTAGTGGAACGACAATAAAACTTTAGTTATTGTAAATATATAATAGCTCATTACGAACGTGTTTTTATTGTAAATATATATACACATATAATAGCTCATTACGAACGTGTTTTTATTGTAAATATATATACACATAAAATAACTCATTACGAACGTGTTTTTATTGTAAATATATATACACATCAAATAGCTCATTACGAACGTGTTTTTATTGTAAATATATATACACATCAAATAGCTCATTACGAACGTAAATATATATACACATCAAATTCATTACGAATTGTAAATATATATACACATCAAATAGCTCATTACAAACGTGCTCATTTTTTTATTGTAAATATATATACACATCAAATAGCTCATTACGAACGTGTTTTTATTGTAAATATATATGCACATCAAATAGCTCATTACGAACGTGTTTTTATTGTAAATATATATACACATCAAATAGCTCATTACGAACGTGTTTTTATTGTAAATATATATACACATCAAATAGCTCATTACGAACGTGTTTTTATTGTAAATATATATACACATCAAATAGCTCATTACGAACGTGTTTTTATTGTAAATATATATACACATCAAATAGCTCATTACGAACGTGTTTTTATTGTAAATATATATACACATCAAATAGCTCATTACGAACGTGTTTTATTGTAAATATATATACACATCAAATAGCTCATTACGAACGTGTAAATATATATACACATCAAATAGCTCATTTTTTTATTGTAAATATATATACACATCAAATAGCTCATTACAAACGTGTTTTTATTGTAAATATATATACACATCAAATAGCTCATTACGAACGTGCTCATTACGAACGTGTTTTTTATTGTAAATATATATACACATCAAATAGCTCATTTACGAACGTGTTTTTATTGTAAATATATATACACATAAAATAACTCATTACGAACGTGTTTTTATTGTAAATATATATACACATCAAATAGCTCATTACGAACGTGTTTTTATTGTAAATATATATACACATCAAATAGCTCATTACGAACGTGTTTTTATTGTAAATATATATACACATCAAATAGCTCATTACAAACGTGTTTTTATTGTAAATATATATACACATCAAATAGCTCATTACGAACGTGTTTTTTATTGTAAATATATATACACATCAAATAGCTCATTACAAACGTGTTTTTATTGTAAATATATATACACATCAAATAACTCATTACGAACGTGTTTTTATTGTAAATATATATACACATCAAATAGCTCATTACGAACGTGTTTTTATTGTAAATATATATATACACATCAAATAGCTCATTACAAACGTGTTTTTATTGTAAATATATATACACATCAAATAACTCATTACGAACGTATTTTTTGGTTGGAGAGATGAACTCAGCGAAAATATAAAGTTTCGTATAAGCAATTTATAGACTGTTACTGGTAGTATATATGCACGTGGAACGGGCTCGAGGGTAAGGAGAGAACGAGCAGAAAGAAAAATAAATAAACAGATTTAATCACCAGCATGATATACGACAAGAACAGTTTTTATTCTAACAATCATTATGACTCGAAAGGTTTTCTAAAACAAACCTAAATCACGACCGGTTTCGAATACTTCATTATCTTTCTTCAGGAGAATAAATAGAAAGTGCTGGTCTATCTAAATCCATGTAGAATAGTGCTTGCTTAGAAAGCACTGGTTTATCTAAATCCATATACAATTGTGCCTGCTTAGAAAGGAATAGTCTATTTAAATCCATATATAATAGTGCCTGCTTAGAAAGCACTAGCCGTTCTAAATCCATATATAATAGTGCTTGCTCAGAAAGCACTGGCCTATCTAAATCCATATATAATAGTGCTTGCTTAGAAAGCACTGGCCTATCTAAATCCGTATACAATTGTGCCTGCTTAGAAAGGAATAGTCTATTTAAATCCATATATAATAGTGCCTGCTTAGAAAGCACTAGCCGTTCTAAATCCATATATAATAGTGCTTGCTTAGAAAGCACCAGCCTATCTAAATCCATATATAATAATGTTTGTTTAGAAAGTGCTAGTCTACCTAAATCCATGAAAAATAGTGCTTGCTTAGAAAGCATTCTTTTATCTAAATTCATACATAATAGTGCTTGCTTGGAAAGCACTAGTTTATCTAATCTATATCAAAAGGCACGAGAATGTGTTCAAAGAAACATTAGAGTGTCTACATGCTATATCATGGACAGTTGCAATGAGGCTAGTGTAGGCTATTTACTTCTCGTGTTTTAATCCGTTGTTAGGAAAGCTTGTTTGTTTGTTTTTTGGAATTTCGTACAAAGCTACTCGAGGGCTATCTGTGCTAGCCGTCCCTAATTTAGCAGTGTAAGACTAGAGAGAAAGCAGCCAGTCATCACCACCCACCGCCAACTCTTGGGCTACTCTTTTACCAACGAATAGTGGGATTGACCGTCACATTATAACGCTCCCACGGCTGGAATGGCGAGCATGATTGGCGCGACCGGGATGCGAACCCGCGACCCTCAGATTACGAGTCGCGCGCCTTAACACGCTTGGCCATGCCGGGCCGTTAGGAAAGCGATAAACCATATTCATCCTATGCTACGGACAGTTGCCAGGGTATTTACATCTAAAGTTTCAGTCCGTTGCGAAGGAAGCGTTAGAGCAGCCACATCGAGAGTTATTGGTTGTTGCTAGAAAAGTAATATAGATTAAATATATAGCTAGAATTTAATTCGATCTTAAGCTATATACAGCGGGAATTTCGTGAAGTTAAAGAAGCAATTACCCGAATACATTTGGAATAGTGGGAATGCTATAGAATAGCAAACCTGGTTACTAGGATGTAAGGAAAGATACCAGCAAAGCAGCAACGGAAAGTAAATATATCATTGAAAACCAAGGCAGGTAGTGAAGCTATCTGAAATTATAAAACGAACAAGATCCACTTAGAATGAAGGATAGTATTGGTTCAATCGATTTAAGATTGTTAGATCCTCCCCTGGTATGACCAGGTGGTTAAAGCACTCGACTCGTATTCTGAGGGTCGCGGGTTCGAATCCCCGTCACACTAAACATGCTCGCCCTTACAGCCATGGGGCGTTATAATGTGACGGTCAATCCCACTATTCGTTGGTAAGAGCTGGCGATGGATGGTGGTGACTAGCTGCCTTCCCTCTAGTCTTACATTGTTAGATTAGGGACGGCTAGCGCAAATAACCCTCGAGTAGCTTTGCGCGAAATTCAAAACAAACCAAACCAATCTTCCCAACAATGTCACTCCCAGGAACGAGTGTTATTGTTGTTTGGACGGGCAGGGTAGAGGAAAGTACTAAAGAATTTAGACATAAAAAACATCTCCAGTAAATTGAGGCTTAAGATGTTAGGCTTAGTGGTAATTTAAAACAGTACTAGATCCCCGCGAAGAGAGGCTGAGGTACTTCTGTTTTTATTTGATAACTGATTATAATCTGTGTATATGTAACAGTACTTACTGTTCACGTAACTACTTCGTAGGGCATCGATAGACCTTCACCAAAATTGGTATGGAGGTACATTAGGTCCATGCAGGGGTATTTATAAATACTTTTTTGCTTCTAATTTACCCCTTGCTGATGGATCGTCACCAAATTTTACATGAAGGTTTACTGGGTCCATGGAGAGTCAATACAAGGTTCATGTTTCACATTTTGTGTTTTGCAGTTGTTATGAACGTTTTTGTGTTTTTACAATTACTTATAAGAGATGCAACTTTTTATGCCCTATGATAACTTGCTCCCCGCTAGTACAGCAGTAAGTCTACAGATTCACAATGCTAAAATCAGGGATTCAATTCTCCTCGGTGGGCTCAGCAGATAGCACGAGATGGCTTTGCTATAAGAAAACACACACACACATACGCCTAAGATAACCTTTCATTAATCATTAATTTTCATAACTTCCGTCCAATGATGGACACTCCAGGTGGAAAATCAATCCCATTGGTAACATCCTAGAAACGCCGCTACATTTAAAACAGTGATTTTCAATTTGTGCTAAAAAGTACAATTATTAAACAAGAATGACTTAAAACTTTTAAATATTCAAAATTTTGGCTTGTTTCTGTTTTTTTCTTTTTTAATTTCGCGCAAAACTACACGTGGGCTATTTGCGCTAGCCGTCCCTAATTTTGCAGTGTGACCAAACATGTTCGTCCTTTCAGCTTTAAGAGCGTTGTATGTGACGGTAAATTCCACTATTCTTTGGGAAAAGAGTTGGCGGTGGTGATGACTTGCTACCTGCCTTTCCTCTAGTCTTACACTGCTAAATTAGGGACGAATAATGCAGATAGTCCTCGTGTAGATTTGAGCGAAATTCAAAAAATAAACAAGACAAACTGACCACATATTCGAATACTGTGAACGAAAGAGAAACACTGTCAACTTTGAAAACAAAGAAACAATCTTATTATAATGAGTCAATGCTTCACATGAGTAATTTGGTCTAATGATAATGAGCGAAACGGTTTTCCAGGCTAGTCTTGAATGTTACATTATGATATAAGTAACGTAGTTCGACCCTAGCTCATGGTTCGATCCACGTTACTACAGAAACACAACACATATTTTAAGGCTCTAAGTGCACTATGACAGTGATGGTCAAATTTCACCATTCAATCATACAATAAAACTAGCTAAAGAGTTGGCGATGGGTGTTGTTGACTAGCTGCCTTACTTTTAGTGTATCAGTTCAAAATATAGAGGACGAAGCACAATTAGCACTTCGTGTAACTTTGTGTTAAAATATTGAAACAAAATAATTTAAATATTCTTTTAAAACAAGTGTTTAGGTTTTGGTGGTTCTTGAAATTGGAAAAAATATATATATTACACCAATAACATTTATTTCCACGCTTAAACATGAAGTCTATGCCCTCACGTGACACTAAAGCGTATGTGTGAGAGAGGGTTAGATATATTTAAACATTGTAAATATGTGTAGCTTTGCGTGAATTCAAAACAAACAAACAAAATAGAAATAAAAAATGTCCTTTGAATCATTGTGTATCACAAGTGTTATTTTATTCTTTAACTTTGAATATTTGTTTCTTTGTTAAGCACAATGCTTGTAGAGTTTGTTCTGGGTCAAGCGCGGGGCTTAAACCCTCAAATTTGGCCATAAGCTCCCTGCTGAGTGATCAGAGGTAAATTTTCGATCAAGTTTACTCTGAAATTTTGGATATAATTTAATGTTTCAGTTGAGTAAACTTGAGAACTTAAAATACTCAGATCGAAGGCTCGTTTGTTTCTAATTAAACACAAACTTACACAACTAGCTATCTGTGTTCTGTAAAAGAAAAGTATTGGAACCCGGTTTCTTGCACTGTAAGTCCGCAGACATACCGCTGTGCCACTAGGAAGTTCCACTCTTCGATTCCGCGCAGTGAAAAGACTTCAAGTAACTTCTTTTATCGCTTTGCGCTGAGAAGAACTGTAATCTTATTCGTTGATTATTGGTTTTACTCTTGCTTGCATTTTGACTCTGTTGAAATACAATCTCCACAAATATGTGATTTTTCGATTTTGTGATAAATATATTTACTGGAAATTATTCAGTCTTTCCTCTTTGTTGTTGTTGTTTTTGTCACATTTGTTCGTGGCAGTGGGCCTAACATGGCCAGTTGGTTAAGGCACTCGACTCATAATCTGAGGATCGCGGGTTCGAATCTCCTTCACACCAAACATGCTCGCCCTTTCAGCCGTGGGAGCGCTATAATGTGATGGTCAATCCCACTATTCATTGGTAAAAGAGTAGCCCAAGAGTTGGTAGTGGGTGGTGAAAACTAGCTGCTTTCCCTCTATTTCACTGCTAAATTAAGGAGGGCTATTGCAGATACCCCTCGTGTAGCTTTGCGCGAAATTCAAAACAAACAAACAATCCTGGCAGTGAAACTTAATCATATTTACACATCAATTAATTTAAAATCCAGGAATAAACACCCCATTCATATTTGGCCACAATTTGTTTATCATGTATTTGAACATTAATACATGTTTAAGGCAGACACAGGTAATAATAATATCGTTCTTTTCGATAGGTAAGAACAAGAATTTACTGACGGCGTTAGGTTTCTTAAATCATTTATTATAGGTGTCGAGTCCTCCCTTGGAAAAGTGGCTTGTCTGCCTCCAGCGGTTTCCCAAAGGAAGTGGTAATGTTACCTGCAAAGCTCCTTATTTTAGTCCTTATCTGATTCGTTTCTTATGGTAATTTCCTCTTCACGAACCTGGAAAGCGAGGCGGAAAAATTGATGATTACATGAATAGAAAATAATTGAAAAATGTGGAAAGACGATGACTCGTAGTTATTTTAATCACACGCTAGGGAGATCAGAAACATGTGTTAATTAAGTAAATAAAATGTTTGTATTGGATGATTAGAAAAACTCACACGTGTTGAATTGTGTGGATTTGAAGGGATACTTTGTAAACATTCTGTTGTTGTTGTTTTTTTTTTTTTCAAGTCGATAGGTTTGTTTATACTTGTGTTACACCATGGGCTATCTGCACTCTGCTCAACACGGTATTGAAACCCATCTTCTAGTATCGTAAATCAACGGACTTAGAGCTGAGCCACTGGGTGAGAGGAGGTGGGGCTTGAAAGTCGAATTAAAATGAACTCGACAAGCATTAATTTAAAACTTGAAATAAGCTAATGTTATCACGTGAACAACTGATGCACAGGAAATATACATTTTTTTAATTTCTAATAACAACCCCATCACCGAAGATGCTGGCTCTTTTAGACATGAGAGAATTATAATGTGACATTCAATCGCACTATTCGTTGCTAAAAAAAGTAACTTGAGAGTTGGCGGTGGGTTGTGTTGACTTTTTGCCTTTCCTCTGGAGTATCACTTAAAAATTAGGAAATGCCAGATAAGACAATCCTCAAAATAGCTTTGCGCGAAATTCCACAAAAAAACAAACTCTATTCATGACCACCCTCTCTATAAGGCACTCGTAATCTGAGGGTCGCGAGTTCGGATTTCCGTTACACCAAACATGGGAGCGTTTTAATGTGACGGTCAATCCTACTATTCGTTGGTAAAAGAGAAGCCCAAGAGTTGGAGGTGGGTGGTAATTACTAGCTGTCTTCCCTCTAGTCTTACACTGCTAAATTAGTTACGGCTAGCGCAGATAGCCTTCGTGTAGCTTTGTGCAATATTACAAAACAAACAAATAAATATATATAGATATTTCAATAATACCAATTTATGAATTTTTATAAACTTTATAGAATCAGTTGTTCAGCTGTATCACTATTCCGTAAAAATCATATATAGATATGATATCCTTCTGCTATTAGATAATGAATTTTATGTATTTTATTCAACCGTTCTTGTATAATACTATCCCGTAAAAGACACGCATATAACGAATTTTACACACTTAATCCATACAACCCTGATTGTGAGGATTGCATTCTTTACTATGATCGTTTGTTTGTTTTTGAATTTCGCACAAAGCTACTCGAGGGCTATCTGTGCCAGCCGTCCCTAATTTAGCAGTGTAAGACTAGATGGAAGGCAGCTAGTCATCACCACCCACCGCCAACTCTTGGGATACTCTTTCACCAACGAATAGTGGGATTGACCGCCACATTAAAACGCCCTCACGGCTGAAAGGGCGAGCATGTTTGGCGCGACGGGGATACGAACCCGCGACCCTCAGATTACGAGTCGCGCGCCTTAACACGCTTCGCCATGCCGGACCTCTTTACAATGAAAGATATAAAGGCAGTATCTTAGTCTATTTGAATAATGAATAATATCGGTGACTGGGGTGATCGTGTTACGTAAAAAGAAAGCAGTTTTCATAATAATTGTTTTGGAAACACAATTTTTCACAATTATAAGAAATCCATTAAAGAGCAACTTATCACTAATCAATACAGTTTCATCTTGTTTTGTTTAGAAGTAGTGTTTTTTTTTTGTATTCTAAACAGTGAAAGCAAAACTAAACTAAACATCCATATTAATTTGTAAACGTCAGTGTTTGAAATACAATGAAGGAGAAATTATGGATAGTGTTGTGAAAATATTTCAATAATAGCAGAAGTGAAACAAATGCCAAGTTTCTTCAGAGAGAGTCGAACATCTTGTACCTCGAAATATATATATAGTAGAAAAATATAACCCATTTCTTGATGTTCAAAGGATTGTTCAATTGATACGTCAAAAGGTCGGAGTTGTGTAAACTCGGGTTTCCTTCCATCTCAAATTATTGTGTTGCACTGAACCTTCTGTTTGCAGGTGCATCTTAATATTATCATTCTTCAAAAGGCCGCTAATGTGCAAGTATAAAGAGTATATGCCTGTTTTTGTTGTTGTTGTTTTTTTGAGACAGGGAAGGACAAGGCCTAAGGTTTCCAATGCTATTGAAATTTACAAAGCATTAGACTACGGCTTTCACGCAACCTATTGCACGGTACATAAGAATATATATATACACACAGTTCATCACTTATATGTAAGAATTCTTTGATGATATGACAATAAGTAAAACTTCATGGAAAATAAAATACAAAAGAGGAAATTTTTATACGATTGTTATCAAACTAATGGGAAGTAAAACATTACTAACAGCCAATAAGGAGCTCAGTGACCATTGACATTGGACCTTCTTAAAGTTTATTCGCTGATAGCTAAGTGGTATTGAGGATTTTATTGGTTAACAGATAAGTGGTGTTGAGAAGTTAGTTGGTTAAAGAGTAAAGATGGGGTGAGGTTTTATTGGTTAATGGTCAAGTGGTGTTGAGGTTTTATTGGTTAATGGTCAAGTGGTGTTGAGGTTTTATTGGCTAATGGTCAAGTGGTGTTGAGGATTTTATTGGTTAATGGTTAAGTGGTATAAGGATTTAATTGATTAAAGACCAGATGACGCTTAGGATTTTATTGACTGCTCATCCATGAGAGGACCTTTGGTATTGAAGTAATTACCACTTATGAAGTAATTACATTTGTATAAAGTTCCAAATTATATGCAAAGGACCACAGAAAGATGTAAAATATCAAAACTTCTAAAACTTATAACAAAATTTGATGTAAATTACATTCATTGTTTTAAGAAACCTCTTTACCAATTATTGTACATAACTGTATATTTATTTTCACAATCATTTGAATAGATCTTTATCTTACCCTGGTCTTTACTAAACAGACCTTTCACTTGGCTTCTTCGTTCTATGAACACGTGTGTGGTCTTTGCTCTTCACGATTTATAACTACGTCAAGTAAGTAGAGAAATTCAATGAAATATTGATCTATTCAATGTCTTGTACTGCAATACGTTTAGATCAACTACAAAACTAATTCTGTGAAAAATCAGCAAACTTTCAATTGTATAAGACATCTAATGTAATGACATTTTCAGAATACAAAATAAACAAAGTTAGGGTTGCATCATTTGTTTAATAAAGGAAACTCGCTGTGATGTTGTGAATGCTCTGAATATGAACTGTCAAAGTTAGGGTTAGGAGAAGATTGTTGTTGTTGTTGTTTTGAATTAAGCACAAAGCTACACAATGGGCTATCTGTGCTCTGCCCACCACGGGTATCGAAACCCGGTTTTTAGCGTTGTAAGTCCGCAGATATACCGCTAAGCCACTGGGGGGGGGGGCGGTTAGGAGAAGAAAAAAATAAACGCATTTGTACAACTAAATAAAATTAGGCTTATCAGACTACTCAGACTACTAATATGGTATTAAATAGTAAAACTGCAAGTTCAACTCTTGAGAGCACCCGGAATTGCAACATATTAACATAATAGTCACCGGATTAGCGTAACTCTTGATTTGTCACAACTACACAGTGTGTAAAATCAATATATACAAATATGTTAACGTAATATTCACTAAATTGGTGCAGATCAGTGTGTAAAGTCAATATATACAACACTGAAAACAATTAGACGAAATATTACGGTTACACTGATATCATAGTGCCATAGCATTTCTATTAAATTCCTATGTATGTATTTATTTATATTGTGTTAGATAGATGGATTCAATAGTTAACACAGTGCTGTACTTGGAGTAGTACTTTTGACCCTTTACTTCAGACGGCAATGCGCTTATTTGGTACGTGAGTGCTAAAAGTTAGAATACCACAAGTACAATTGACACCATCTACAGTGGCTATCCCACAACCCTGACATTGGGTGCAAGTACATCCTTGCATTGATTGGTTTGGTTTTGGTATGTTTTGAATTTCGTGCAAAGCTACACGAAGACTACCTGCGCTAGCCGTTCCTAATTTAGTGGTGAAAGACTAAAAGGAAGACAGCTAGTCATCACCACCCACCAACAACTCTTGGGCTACTCTTTTACCAACGAATATTGGGATTGGTCGACACTTTATAACGCCCCCACTACTGAAAAGGCGAGCATGTTTGGTGTAACGGGGAATGGAACAGGCGACCTACAGATTACGAGTCGAGTGCCGTAACCAGCTGGGCATCCCGAGCCATCCTTGGATTGATAGAGTAGTCAGGCAGGTTTAATAGTTGTTTTTTTTAAAAGGAGTCTCGCCACAAATAGCTAGGAAGTTAATCTTTAAGCCATGGCCCAATGGCAAGTATGAAGGCTCATAATGGTAAAAATTGGGTTGAGGTACTCACCGATGACAGAGCAAGATGACCAGTTTGTAACTTCATGTTAAACTGCCGACCTCCGTCTGTATCACGGCCCGGCATGGCCAAGTGTGTTAAGGCGTTCGACTCGTAATCCGAGGGTCGCGGGTTCGAATCCCGGCCGCACCAAACATGCTCGCCCTTTCAGCCGTGGGGACGTTATAATGTTACGGTCAATTGCACTATTCGTTGGTAAAAGAGTAGCCCAAGAGTTGGCGGTGGGTGGTGGTGACTAGCTGCCTTCCCTCTAGTCTTACTGATAAATTAGGGACCGCTAGCGCAGATAGCCCTCGTATAGCTTTATGCGAAATTCAAAACAAACCGTCTGTATCGTCCCTTTTATACTCAGGCATGCGCAGGAAACAACATTTTTATGAGACATTTTTGAACTAACTTGTGTAATATCATGTCAAGCTCTTGTTGCATTTTGTATACATAATTTAAATCCTAATTTGAAAATCTGTCACACGTTTGAATGTGTTGTTTCTCCCACTTCTGTCTTTTTTTTAAGCCTAATATGTCTGTACCGTGTCCACAGCAGGTATCGAGCTCTGATTTTTAGAAGTATAAGATCCCCAATTTACTGCTTATTATTCTTTTCTGATCCGTTACCTTCATCTCAAAACACCACTCATTCTCGTATAAGACCAGTTAAACAGAACAGACTTTCTAGTTTCTTTGTATTACTTTTAACTCGCGAATCCCTAGACACCCAGTCGATATGACGTAAGGAAACGAATTGCATTACAAAGTGTTACAAATACACCCGCAATAGATGGAGTACATGTCGATCCATTCACAAATAATGCAGTCTTCCCGTGTATAAATTCAGAATATAACAAAGTGGAATGTTTGATGTAGGCTCTATCGGTTTTCAATCATACTTTTCTAACCTACCGGAGTATAACTTACACAAATAATAATCGAAAACACCGCTTATGGTGACATCAGTTCCATTAATTTCTGAGAGTCACATCCGCCTATTATATGGGAAATCAACGCTTTCATTACCTAATTATTTCGGTCGATTCTTAACACTGAGCAATGTATGTGCATGTATGTTTTCGTATAGCAAAGCCACATCGGACTATCTGCTGATTCCACAGAGGGGAATCGAACCCATGATTTTAGTGTTGTAAATCTGTATACTTACCGCTATATCAGCGGGAGACTGAATAATGTAATAGAGAAGAATATAGAGTTGTTTAATATGATACAATATTGCGACTTCTATTGTTAGTAAAGTGTGTGGATGTAGGATTCTTGAAACAATGGTTTTACTTCTTTTCTCTAACTAATATCTCAGGTTTTGTGTTGAGGGAAACTGACAGTCAATTTCTTACCCACTGTCTGTCTCCGAGCGGCTTGTATTTATAACACATATTAATTGGTACAGCAAAAACTGTTTAAAACACAAGTAAGGAAAAACCTGAACACGTTGTGGTGTTATAATGTAAAGGTGTATCGCAGTATTTTTCGGTACAGAGTGGGTGGTGTTCATTATCTTCCCACCACTTGAAAGTTAGGGACAGCTGGTTGTGAAGTAAAACATCAAACGGAAACCGAATGTTTTTTAATTATTTTTCTTATACAAAGAGAATAACAGTTTCAGTAACATTAACTTTCATACAATGTTGTTTATTAATTACAACAACAAGTCTAATGTTGTTTATTAATTACAACAACAAGTCTAATGTTGTTTATTAATTACAACAACAAGTCTAATATTGTTTATTAATTACAACAACAAGTCTAATGTTGTTTATTAATTACAACAACAAGTCTAATGTTCTTTATTAATTACAACAACAAGTCTAATATAGACACTGAATACAAAATAACATATTGGCAGTGAAGGGCAAATTAATGAAATTCGGAGTTACTTAAAAACACATCCAATTGAGAATAAACCAACACTGCTATTATCCCTCTTAATGGTGTGTCACACGAATAAACCAATACTGATATCGTCGCTGTTAATGGTGTCACACGAATAAACCAACTATGCTATTATCCCTCTTAATGGTGTCACACTTATGAACCAACTATGCTATTATCCCTCTTAATGGTGTCACACTTATGAACCAACTATGCTATTATCCCTCTTAATGGTGTCACACGAATAAACCAACTATGCTATAATCGCTCTTAATGGTGTCACACGAATAAACCAACACTGATATTATCCCTCTTTATGGTGTCACACGAATAAACCAACTATGCTATTATCCATCTTAATGGTGTCACACGAATAAACCAACACTGCTATTATCCATCTTAATGGTGTCACACGAATAAACCAACTATGCTATTATCCCTCTTAATGGTGTCACACGAATAAACCAACACTGATATTATCCCTCTTAACGATGTGCCACACATTTGTTGGGTCGAAATTCATCTCTTTAAAAAATAAACATTTTAAAACTGTATGACACCATTGGTGTTCGATTTTTGTAAAATTAATTAACGTAATACACTAATGTCAAATAATCTATTATTGTTATTTTTCCCTTGCACTTACACACGGTCGTTTGATTTTTGTACACGAAATATTATCTTGACATTCGACTTATGTGAAATGAGTTAACGTTATAACAAAAATAACCTTTAGAAATGTAATACTTTTTGTTTTCGTATATAACCAGAATCGTTATATACTGAACTAACAACAATACAAGACAAAAAATACGGAAGTACGGAACAAATTTTATGAATTAAAAAAACAAAATTATTTTGTCATAAAACGAGTAGATTCTAAACATGTTTTATGAATGAAGATATAATTAGCAATCTTATTAAGTACTGTTTATTAAATAAGTTCTAACAGCGACCGATTAAAGTCGGAATACTTGGTTTTGTTTGTTTGTTTTGGAATTTCGCACAAAGCTGCTCGAGGGCTATCTGTGCTAGCCGTCCCTAATTTAGCAGTGTAAGACTAGAGGGAAGGCAGCTAGTCATCACCACCCACTGCCAACTCTTGGGCTACTCTTTTACCAACGAATAGTGAGATTGACCGTAACATTATAATGCCCCCACGACTGAAAGGGTGAGCATGTTTGGCGCGACGGGGATGCGAACCCGCGACCCTCGGATTACGAGTCGCACGCCTTAACGCGCTTGGCCATGCCGGGCCAGCGGAATACTTGGTAGGATCAGCCAGTATTTATTCAGGTTGTGCTTGCTTGTGTGTAGTTAAACACAAAGCTACGTAGTAAACAAGATGCGTTAAACAGGGTTCGATTCATGAACTAAAAAGTTATAAAAGTTATTTTTTAAAAAATTCTAGAGATATTATATAAAGATTTTTGTATTTACATGTTCCCAATATTTCTTTTTTCTCTTCTTTTAAAAGAGGCGCGAAACTCTTAGGGAAGAATAGAAATATGTTAAAACACCTCATCCCGTGAGGCGCCTTTCTAAAGGGATTACTTCCTTTATTATTGACACAAAAATCTTTGGTACCCGAGTTCTCGGTAAGCCTAACTGTTGAAGCTCTGAACGTGATGGACTCGAAGTTGTGTGCGAGCTGTCATCACGTGGCAAACAATACTGTGTACGTACAGGCCTTAAATAGGACAAGGAAAAATGTTCTAAGCTAAGAAAGAGAAAGATCAACTGGAGATAAGCTCACGTTGTACAGCAAGTTGATTGACAGACAGGCTACAACATTCTAGATAAAAAGCCCAATGGAATTCTTCAATAAACGCATTCAGAAACAAGGTTTGTTCATATCCAGATGTACAACCTCCAATGGAATGATCTACTTAAGACATGTTTTTCATATTTACACACCTTATCACTTAATTTACTGGAGTTATTTATATTAAGGATCAGATACGTGTATACACGCAATATACGATAACACAATATACGAGTTATATTTCGAAGTGTTGTTTGCGTTTTGGTTTTGTCTTTTGTTTGCTGTAACTTGCCGCAACAAGAAGCATATGCGGTGCTTCCTATTTTTAAAAGAGTTCTAGCTAATAAATCAAGTAAAGTGTGCATTTCTGTTAAACAGAACACTTAATTTGATGTGTATGTTCAGTGTGCTTTCCACATTTCCAATTAGAAAAACTTCTGTCGTTGCGTAATAAAGTTCCTGTAAAATTGATTCAGTTTTACACAAAATGTCACGCAGTGAGTTCAAAGTTGAAATTGAATGTAGTTTTGTACATATCAACTCCGATATACAATTTAATTTAATAAACAATAGTTCCAACACTTAATTCAACACAATACTTAAACGTTTCACACTCTTCAATTCAACATAATACACTTAAATTGAGTATCAAATACACGTTCATCATAGACAATAAAAGTGTGTATTTACATTTCAATGACGCATATCTGTAATAAACAAAACGTCTTACGCTTACGATTTGCTTACACCTCTGATGAAGTTTTCATTATTACCCAAGAAGAAACTAATACGTAACATAACACGGCTGTTTACATAATTACATATTGTCTGACGAAATATACCTAGTTATTGGGTATTGTATAAAATAATATATATTTCTCTAATGGAGTATATTTTTAGTCTGTGATAAATAACACAGTTTATCTATAAGGTGTTTGTCTTCCGGCGAAAGGACGGTAAATTTATGGAATTACAACACTAAAATCCGGAGTTTTATTCCTCGCGATAAACGCAACAGATAGAGTGGACCTACTTTTAAAAAACCAAGCAAACAAATTGCGTATTGAATGATAACAAATGTCTGTGAAACTAGTTGCTTAGCAGATGAAGGAAAAGAACCACTGTGTAACAATGCTTCAAATATTGAGAATTTCACTCTATATGTCCTCAAAAAACGTAATAAAGTGCAGAAAAGAAATAATCCACGAATGACGTAAAGACCAAATCTGTTCTTTGTTTCGAT
Organism: Tachypleus tridentatus; assembly: GCF_004210375.1. NCBI lineage: Eukaryota > Metazoa > Arthropoda > Merostomata > Xiphosura > Limulidae > Tachypleus > Tachypleus tridentatus. The sequence goes on along the minus strand of NC_134828.1, from coordinate 24,056,882 downwards.
ACTTCCTCTCTATTAATCCACGAATGACGTAAAGACCAAATCTGTTCTTTGTTTCGGTACTTCCTCTGTATTAATCCGCGAATGACGTAAAGACCAAATCTGTTCTTTGTTTCTGTACTTACTCTGTATTAATACACGAATGACGTAAAGACTAAATCTGTTCTTTGTTTCAGTACTTCCTCTGTATTAATCCGCGAATGATGTAAAGATAAAAAAAAACTATGGCCAAATTTAATCAAAATACTTTGCAAGCTTACCATATGATGCATCATTGGAGTAGAAACTAAGAATGAACTAGACAGAGAGGTTTTTATCAGGTGATTAAAATATAAATTATTCGGAGTGGAAACTTAATCGAATTAAACTTTGTGGGATGATCACATATGTATTTATAGTGAATCACTCAAGTAGAAACTGTTGTCGAACCAGATTCAGAGATTTACCAGCTGCCCAACAAAACCTTATAATTGCAATCATTACCTATAAAATAACAGAGTTTCAAATAGGCTTAAAGACGCTTTATTAATTAAAATGTTTCACCTTATTCTCAGTTGTGGTGTAAGTACCGGCCTTTAAAGGATATTCATTGAAACTTTAACAAAACGTGAAGCGAAGTTCGTACGTTTGTTTGTTTTCTGTTTTATCAACACTTAATCACCAATGAGTTACTACCTGCTGACAAAGTAGAAAACATATTCGTAATCAAACACTTCTGAATGCCTTATTAAACAGGGAAGGAAGCACTCGTTACGGAGAACAATAGACTCGTCAAATCAGTATGAACGACATCTACAACTGCAGTCGTTGTGAGCCATTGTAACCAAAAGTTTAATCACACTGGATATTCAATGGAATCTCTCGCTCTAGAATGAAGATTGTGTCAGCTGTTATAAAAGGAACAATGTTCTTCCATAAATTTTCAACACTATTTAGCCTTGAAATAATTACTCTCAAAGGAATTATTCTAAGGTTAACGTGAGTGAATCTGTGACTATTTTAAGTTGTATATAAGAGAGGGAAAGAATGAACATGCTATTCAATTGCTGACCAGATTTTGCAGAATAAAAATACATTTTCATGAAGTTACCTCTCTAATACTATTTTTTATCTGTTTGGTATCCAAAAATAATTTTTAAGACATATTTAAAGAGTTGTCTAACTATGAAAAATGGATATAGAAAACGTAGTGTGGTTGAAATACTATTGTTGTTGTTGTTTTCAAATAAGCACAAAGCTACACAATGGGCTATCTGTGCTCTACCCACCGCGAATATCGAAACCCGGTTTTTAGCGTTGTAAGTTCGCAGACATACCGCTGAGGGGTTACTATTGTTATATAATCTAATTCTTGAAAATCCCGTGGGCGTAAATTAAAGATGTAGTTTCTTAAAATGTAATAGGTTTAAAACTAAGGTCTCATAACGAGAATAATTATAATTATCTGTTCTTCAATTCATTATTTCCCACAAAATAGGAAAATATGTTTCTGAGAATGTTTCATAATTCATTTTAGAAACGTGTACACATCTCTTCTATTTCCTATTTCTTTAAACAATGTACTGAAACCGGTGTATTGTTGCTGGTCTCGATTGTTCCTGTGTGAAAAGATGGGTTAATAGTTTATGTATCAAATTCGAAGAAAAATTTAATTGTTAACTGGTTATTATTTTTCCTTTGAAATTGAAACTCCACAGGTTAACTCAAAGGTGTCATGAAGTTTATTAAGAGATCAGTAGAATGGGGAACACCTGGGGCCCCTGGGGGGGGGGAGTCCAATCAATACCATGCCTCTCATACTCTCTCATGTCACCTTCCTGTGGTCGAGGCTCTAAAGGTACATGGCAAGTTTTATTGAGGCCGGTCAAACAGCAGTTTTGTTCTCTCTGTAATAAATTAAGTTTAAAATGTAATCCAAAAACGTGAAGATAAGACGCGTCAAAAAATATTAAAATCTACAGAGATGATAGGGTGTTCAACTCTGTACTAACAATCATATAGCGTTGAAGATGGTACGTTTCTTCAATCATACCTCTATAAGGGTAAGAATCCACCGAACAACTGCAGGTGAATATATGTGACGTCAGAAGGAGAAGTTGTGATACAGGTGCTTGAACCCATACCGTCATGAATCGTATCACAGTCACTTTCTGAAGGAAACTCATGCCCACATGTTTCATCAGATAAAGACTAAACAACCTAACCATCGATAAACTAACTATTTACTAGAACTACAAGTGGGGCCCGGCATGGCCAAGCGTGTGACTCGTAATCTGAGGGTCGCGGTTTCGCATCCCCGTCGCGCCAAACATGCTCGCCTTTTCAGCCGTTGGTGCGTTATAATGTGACGATCAATCCCACTATTCGTTGGTAAAAGAGTAGCCCAAGAGTTGGCGGTGGGTGGTGATGACTAGCTGCCTTCCCTCTAGTCTTACACTACTAAATTAGGGATGACTAGCACAGATAGCTCCCGAGTAGCTTTGTGCGAAATTCAAAACAAACAAAGAACTACAAGTCGCAATTTTGACTTCACCAAATGTTATTCTAGAAATCTAACACTGTCCACAGTTACTCTTACTGTGTAACCATTAACCACAAAATATCTCTTTTGCTTTGCTTTGAATTTCGCGCAAAGATACACGAAGGCTATCTTCGTTAGCCGTTCCTAATTGAGCAGATTAAGACCAGAGGGAAGACAGCTAATCATTACCACCCTCCGCCAACTCTGCTACCAAGGAACAGTGAGATTGATCATAACATCATAACACCTCCACGGATGAAAGAGCGAGCATGTTTAGTGTGACGGAGATTCGAACCCGCGACCCTCAGGCCCTAACCACCCGACCATGTCACAGGCCCTTTGTCGTGGGAAGAAAATGAAATAAAATTCATTAAAACACTATATACCTTTAAGAAAAGTTTTAGCAAGTATTTGCAGACTGCAGCGCCCTCTAGTGGCATGGAAGTTGGGCGACTGGTTTAGAAACTTGTGTATTGTTTTTTATGTCAAATGTAAAAAAAACTGTTAGTGTATGCATATTAAGAGAAATAGATTACGTTTTTACGTAAATATTTAAGAAACTCTGAAAACCACGATTCAGTATCTCTACATCTTAGCTCAGAAATGAAAGTTTTGAGAAACGTTCTTACTTTGTCACAAAAATTTGAACGTGACAACATGAGAATGTCAAACGTGAGTCGCGTTCGTGATGTTCCACTCTTAATCACCTATTTGGTTCTTACTAACCCGGTACTACAGTTCAAGTGTACAACACATTTCGATAATATTTTAAAGGTTTTTTGTGAAATGCACAGTTACGATAATTCTATAGAGTGCAGCACTATTTCAGGATATACATTTAAAATTCCATTGTAATTCAACATTGTTTACAGGAACACGTTTGGAAATTCTTTGTAGTTCGACATTGCCTCAAAGAATAAGAACGCGTTACAGTTTTGTTTTTTTAATTTCGCACAAAGCTACTCGAGGGCTATCTGTGCTAGCCGTCCCTAATTTAGCAGTGTAAGACTAGAAGGAAGGCAACTAGTCATCACCACCCACCGTCAACTCTTGAGCTACTCTATACCAACGAATAGTGGGATTGACCGTCACATTATAACGCCCCCACGGCTGAAAGGGCGAATGTTTGGCGCGACGGGGATGCGAACTCGCAACCCTCAGATTACGAGTCGCACGCCTTAACATGCTTCGCCATGCCGGGCCTTCGCGTTACAGTTTGAATAAAAGAAACAGTTTTTTTTCAGTAAAGTGTTAGATCCGAGCTTTGGACCCTGACCATATTCGTTAATTGTTAATTAATTTCAGAATACACCAACGTGAAAGCACAGGTTCAGTGATTAAGAATATAACTGATTTTGAAATCAGGAAATGACCGCTTGATTACGTAATCCTAGGCACTTCCACCATCGCCACCCCTCTTTCAGTGGTTCCACGGTGACTTTATGTAGTTTTGTGCTTAAGAATAAATAAACGAAACGTTACCCTAAAGTAAAGTTGTTGTTTTTTCGTAAGAACTGTTTTATTTATTTTGTGTGTGTTTTTTTAATTTCGCACAGAAGTTACATGCAGGCTATTTGCGCTAGTCGTCCCTAATTCAAGAGTGTCATGACCACCCACAGCCAACTCTTACCAACGAATACTGGGACTGATCGTCATATTATAACGCCCCCACTGCTGAAAGGGCGAGTATGCTTGGTGTGACGGGAATTCGAACCCGCGACCCTCAGATAACAAGTCCAGTGTTTTAAGTCCACCTGGCCATGCCGGGCCTGCTCGTAAGAACTGTGGAAAGCTATTCGTAGTTGCAAATTATTTATAACTATATGGAGTACCCGTCCTATGGACGGAAGTTCTGCAAACCTATGATTAATGTGGGCGTGTTTTCTTATAACAAAGCCACATCGAACTATTCTAATTTCTATCTTATGGCAGATTTTGTTTTAAAAAAATATGTTTGAGGGTCTTAAAAACCAAGCCAATGAAAATATAATAAAATTATTGTAATTAATACGACGTCAAAACTATAACACTAGTTTCATTTGGCCCTGCATGGCCAAGCGCGATGAGGCGTGCGACTAGTAATCTGAGTTGGCGGTGGGTGGTGATGACTAGCTGCCTTCCCTCTAGTCTTACACTGCTAAATTAGGGACGGCTAGCACAGATAGCCCTCGAGTAGCTTTGTGCGAAATTCAAAAACAAACAAACTATAACACTAAAACATATAAAATGTATAAAGTGATGAATGTTTCAACCAAAGAAGCTAAAAATAAATTGTTCCTAGTATTGATTTTGCCATTACTTCGGAAAAAAACTAAATTCATAAAGTTAACAAGTGTATCAAACTCAACAGATAAACCAAAGTTTATTTCTTTCACACACTTGTGTCTATATTTTACTATAATGACTGCGACTTCCGCCTGGAACAAGAAGCCTCACTGACTTACTTCGCATAAAAATACTGTAGCAGACGACGATGAAACCTAAGCCTAACTGACTCACTTATTGCATATAAAAATACTGCTGTAGTCGACGGTGTTGGTTAAGCCTCATCGATTTATTTGTTGCACAAAAATACAATGGTAGTTGATCATGTGATCTAAGCTCTTATACACCCCAGGTTTGACTTATAAAACACAAATATAAGCGTATTATAAAATGAAACGTATGCGACTTACTACTTCGCCAGGAGAGACACTGTACGGAAACAAATCTGGAATCTATTTATAACAAAACACAATAGGTGGTGCTGCAAGGTAACCAAGAAATATTCTTCGCTAATCACGTGAAACCGTACAGTTAAAAGTGTGAGTTTGATGCCACAGTTCATTCGTTTATCAATTAGAATAATTGTTACAATTACTCAGTATTATCGCTCAAACAAAAATTAAACTTAACACTGCGTGGTACACGTCACTGAAGACATGTTTAGGTGTTGCTGTCCGTCTTATTTTATCGCGTTTTGAGCATGTTGTTCAATAGACATTTGATGTTCCCCATAACTACGACTGTATTCTTAAGATTAAATACAACTTATTGTGTTTCAAAGTCACCTCATAGCATCACCCGCGTTTCATTTGTTTTTCATATAGATGTATCAACTTCTAAACCTTATATTCTGTAGCTCATCTACAGTCTATAGATTTACACATACAACTCATTTCGTGCAAAAGGAACTACACTTTTTGGCATAGTTTCATTTTTTTCTCATAACTTTAAGTAAGATTCTATATCATAGTCTCTTTTTATTAATTTTTTGTCGGAGAAAGCTGAGTTAGTCCACAGTTTGTTTAGTTGCTTAAAATCCAAATGGATTCATTTCAAGTGCAAGAACTATATGGACATGGTCTAATTATGAACTGTTGGGCTAGAGAGAATAGAGATAGTTAAAAACACCTTCCGCCAATTGTTTGGTCACTTTTATTTGATGAGAATTTAAATTAGATTTAACCCTTATAAAGCGGAGCGCGTTTTCGTGTCAATCACGAACCCTCAGACTCGTAGTCCGTCGCTCTGACCATTATATTACCTTCCATCTACGAGAAAGAGAATGTTCTACTCAATACCATACCATATTTTACAAAATAAGTGCAGAATATAGCGCCACCTCACTTTCAGCTGATTCGTTATAGAGCGCTTTTCTCCTTGACAGATAACCTTTGTTCACGAGAGAGAAAAAAAAATCCATAACTCCCTGAAAACTGCTTTTCATTCTAATGATAGTCGTGCAATAAGTAATTTATATTTAATAAATTAATGAACAAAGAACGTATTATAATAACGCACACAGAGCAGACAATGTCCTGTTATCCATCTACACAATATTGTTTCCATAGGGGGAACATTTTCTTAGGAAGCGTTCCACAAATTTCTGTACAGGAAATAACGTAATATAAATTTCATACTTATAGGAGGGGTAATAAATAAAACAGGGAAGAGGGAATTCTTAGAAAAACAATGTCACAATTCTCACGCTAGAGAAAGTTTAGGATATTTAACAATATTACAGACTACTGACCTTCATTATAAAGAGTTAAACGGTTTCCACTGTCTCGCGCACCTGCTGCCTTACCTACCTACAGCCTTCCACCCTCGGGGCGGCGCTAGTTTAATGTGATTTTTTTTTTCCCTCTGGTAAAGCGGTAAGTCTACGGATTTACAACGCTAAAATCAAAGACTCAGGAGATAGCCTGATGTGGCTTTGCTATAAGAAAAACATACATACACACAACTTGTTTTTTAACACTGTTTGTGTTCATATATATTACTAAATAATTCTGTACTGTAACAATCTATGTTTATCAGAACCTAAATAAAGCACTTATACATTATTCACAGGTAAGAAACAATGCCTTCAGTTACATACCTCCATATACGTAATATTAAAATGACTCTGTTCAGAGTTGATTAATTCAGAGCTCTGTTCTCAGGAGTTTATCCTGAGCGCTAAACGAGGTACTATTAGTATACTGTACTTGTGCTACGAAAATAAGCCTTTTATTTTGGGAAAGGAAATTTGATAACTTTAAGTTTCGAAATAAATTAATGTTTTATATTTCTATTTTATTTTTGGTTATACTTGAAATATGTCTATTTCCGCATAAAAATTTAAAATGTGCAAATAAATAAGCAATGAGATATAAAATCAATAATATATTTTTAATAATAGATATATTTTCATTGTCATAAGGTTTGCCCTCTAGTGGTACAGCGATATATCACAGACTTTTAACACTAAAAACCGGATTTCAGAAAACATCAATTTTTAATTTAGGTTTGTGAGATATTTAGCGCTGTCGTGAAAATAAGTTTGTTTGTTTTCTTAATTTCGCGCAAAGCTACTCAAGGGCTACCTGCACTAGCCACCCCTAATTTAGCAGTGTAAGACTAGAAGGAAGGCAGCTAGTCATCACCACCCACCGCTAACTCTTGGGCTACTCTTTTGCCAACGAATAGTGGGATTGACCGTCACATTATAACGCCCCCACGGCTGAAACGGGGAGCATGTTTGGTTCGAGGGGGATGCGAACGCGCGACCCTCAGATTACGAGTCGCACGCCTTAACCCACGTGGCCATGTTGGACCGTTAAAATAAGTTATGCAACACAATTCAACGTAAGTAAGTGATTCAACAGGCTGCAAATGTTAGGGTTTATAGCACTGAAAATCGTGTTTGAATACCAGCTGTGGATACAATAGAAATGTCTCATTTTGTTGTTTCGCACTTAAGTACAAATAAAGAAAAGTTATAACATTTAATCCCGAAAGATAAGTTTCAATAAGAAGGAATAGCTTGTCAAAGGAGTTTAACAGAAATGAAATATTCGTAGCTCGGTAATAATTATATATATGTGCATGGATATATTATATGCATAGTACAATGCATTACAATGAAGTTGGTGGAGAAGTGTATTTTTTATGTTGCAATATTGGATGGAAAAAATTATTGTTTTTTCTTGTTAAGGATGTGAGTGAAAAAAAAAAGTATAGTACAATTATTTTTATAACCGCTGTTTAATAAGCAACTATTTTGCCAAATCTACATTTATCAAAATGCCTGATTTTGAATTATATCATGTAAGAGGACAAACTTATCTTATTACCATACATCCTACGAGCTGGCGCTGAATTCTGTGAGAAATTACTAACTTTTTTTCTTTTAGAATCTAACATGCTGTTGAAAACATAACTGAAAAAAAAAACTATAAATATTTTGAAATATTTAAAGTTGATACGCCCTCTATATACAAAAGATGGAAATGTAGGATTTCTTCACGAGTATCGTTTTTTAAAGTGGATTTAGGCTTAATTTACACAAGTGACTTTTTGTAAATTTCTTCTGTTGTTTTTCTCGGTTTTCCAATGAGGTTTCGAGCTTAACGCAGAATTGATGAAGAACTCGAAACCACACAAAAACGAGGAAAGAAACGGCAGGAAGACTTCACAGAAAACATATTTAATATATATACGACTTCTGTTGAAGACAAGATGAAAATTATTTATTCACCACTCTCCAAGTACAAATCTTTGTATTCTTCGGGTCCTTTGTTCCCTCAGTACCACAGGCTGTGTCGTAATTTCATTTTTTTACTCGGTTTTCTTAAATACAGTGTTGTTGCCAAAACCTATTCCAATCACTTGTGTTTTTCCCACCCCCTTCCCTAGTGGAAGTGCGGTACATATGCAAGTTTAAATAATTAAAAATTGGGTTTCGATATCCGTAATGGGCAGAACACATATCTCATTGCGTAGCTTTGTTCTCAAGAACAAATTAAACAAACAATTGAATGTCCCTTCCTAGGCTTACGACGCTAAAAATTGTCTTTTGATACACATTGTGCAAGTTTGAGCTTGAAAACAACTAACCAACCACTTGTGTTACGTATAACCAAACAGGTTTAAATTAACGCACAAAGGCACAATAACGCAATGTACAAGAGCTGCTCAATTATGTTTAACTTATCAATGAATAACACATTTGTAAACACAACATAAAATTTCGTTCTTCCGAAGAAGACCAAGACACGAGCGAAACACGTATCCAACAACTGAGCGTTCTTGATCTCAAGAAATTGTTGGTTTGTTGATAGTTTGATTTACAAAAATATGGAGAGCTCGAGATTTTCACTTTTATTTTATAATTTTTTTCTTAAATTTATTTATTCTGCGTTACTTTATCAGAAAAAAACCATTTAACTTTATCTCACTAGATTTATTTATTCTGCGTTACTTTATCAGAAAAAAACCATTTAACTTTATCTCACTAGATGATTAATTCCGCGCAAAGCTACACGAGAGCTATCTGTGCTCGCCGCCTCTAACTTAGCAGTGTAAGACTAGATGGAAGACATGGTCATCACCACCCACCTTGGTCTACTCTTCTGCCAACGAATTGTGGGATTAAACGTCATATTATAACGCCCCACGGTTGAAAGGGCGAGCATGTTTGAAGTTATAGGTATTCGACGTCGCGATCCTCAAATACGAGTCGAGTCCCTTAACCATCTGACTATGCCGGGCCCCAAAAAATGGAATGACGTGTGATTACTTTAAAGTAGTTCCAGTTAAGCCCATCAGGAGTCGGTTTCTTCTCCTATAATTAGTAGTGTGCGGTATCACAGCTATCAAAGTGTTACACTGAGATAAAAGAACAATGTCGTCCGTCAGTGGGTCCGCGGTAGTTTTCGGACTTACAACTCTAAAATCCTGAGTTCAGTTCCCGTAGTATAAAAAACTCAGATAACCTGTTGTGTACTTTTGTACTTTTTCGTTAATAAACTGTCTTGTTTTATTGTTATTTATTGGTGTAGTCCACGAATTTTTCGCCAAAAAAACTGTCTTGTTTTATTGTAACAATACTTAAAACAATATTTTTACAAAAGTAGACAATACTGCCATCAGTTTTATTACAATCTGTGTTTATGGTACAACAACACAGTAAGAGTGAAAATAATATAAATCGTACCAATTTTCCAATGGCCCAACAAAGAAAAAAATTGCTATGTTATTGTAAGTTATAGCACTTACAGTGAGGAAGAATATTTCAAAAACATATAGTAAAACTTCTTTATCCTCAAACTTGGTTTATAAGTACTTGAGAATATTTTCACCAGATGATCGATACGTCATAAAAATCTTCTTTAATGTAAAATCTGTATATTTTAATAAACCAATACTTATAAACAGTAAGTACATTAAAAACGAAACTATTTAAAAACAATAAACGCAAAATATTGTAATGTTATACAAACACTTTACCACCGAATGTTAAGTGTGCTTGCTGGCTAAGGCCTAAAACTTATTACACTACGCAACAAAATGTTTACTTTTTCTTGTTCCTGGACAGAAAGTGTTATTTCTCAATTGCTTATGCCTAAAATAAATGGAAAAGACCTATTTTTCTCTTCAAACTTTGCTTTTGTGATCTAGGAGCGCATAACAAAAACATGATGGGAGACTATATTTGGGGGCTGATACGTGAAAATGATTTACATTACAGTCGCAAATCTCGAAAAACTACTCACTTCTAAACATTTTTGTATAACCTTAGTATAAATAAATGTAAATCTTGATTCATATGTTGTTTTATTCAGACCTTATGTAAATGAAATTGTGCAAATTTGTCCGTTTTTACATAAAAAATAGGTTAATTTCTAAATTTCATTATCCAGGTCACAAAAGCAAGGTTTCAAGGGAATAATGGCCATTTTCTGTACTTTTACAACTTAAGCAATTAAGAAATAACACATACTATCCAGGAATAAAACTTGTGTTACACAGTGTTTTAGTCAACACTATTAGCGCTATCCGTTGGTAAAAAGAGTAGCCCAAGAGTTGACGGTGAGTGACGATGACTAGCTGCTTTCCCTAGTGCTTACACTACTAAATTAGGGACGGCTAGCGCGGATAGACCTCGTGTAGTTTTGCGCGAAAATTAAAAAAACAACAACAACAAACTTGTGTATACTTTTTTTTGAAATTATATTTGATTTAATCTAACTACTTTTAATGTAAGTCGCCCGTTCTTGTAAACCATACGTTACCGTTATTGTTTGAAATACATTTAAGCGCTGAGAAATATATATGTTTCAATTATTCATTACTTATTACTACCTTATGAACGTAGTAGTCACTTCCCACTTTTCTAATTTATTTAATAGCAAATGTGTGCAATGAGCTATCCGCACCGTGGTCACTGTAGCAATCGAACCTCAAATTTTAACGTCTTCAAACTCAACGCTAAATCACCGAGGGCTTCCAGTTTGCTTCGAATACATTGCTATTTGAAAATTCCAACTACTTACCAACTTATGAAATTCAAGCAAATTATTCATTTTATATACAGGAAATGGAACTGTTTGCAGCGACCAAGATTAAACAAATCCACCATTCTACCAATGTTCCAAGGTATGTGTACGCCTCTTTCCCTTCGAAAACTAATTATTCATGTTGGTTCATACTACTGATTAAACAAAACCTCTTAAACAATCCTCACAATAAATATAGTATAGATATAAACGTTTTATTGCCGACTGTATAGTTGGTCCTACAAGGAAATAAGATAGTTCAACATCTTGTGTGATTTCCTGAATCTCCCATCGAAAGGTAAACAGTGAATTTTTAATTTCCTGAGTATGATAAATAAAGGAAATACCATTAACAAGTTCGATTAGATTATATATTAATGAGTACGCTGGTGAGATTTATGGTTGATTTCCTGGAGGAAAATAAGAATGTTAAAAATAGCCCACAGAAAATAATTATTACTAGACAATCTAGGGCTGGCAAAGTGCAAATTTAACGTTAACGGTTAAAGTAGTTTTAATATTTAGAATAGAGGTTTCCCACTTTTTCAGCCCTTTTACCACTTGACTGAGACAAAACATTTTTATGTATGACCATGTGAATATTTTTAAATATGTTTTATTGATCTTATAAAATAAGGACCAAAAGTTTGGGCCCGGCCTGGCTAAGCTGCAAGGTTCACATAACCCAAATTAAAAGAAGACGAACTTGTTATTGAATCTTATGTTTAACACCAAATACAAAAATACTATAAAGTATCGGATTCACGTCTTTCACTAGTTGGTAACAGTTGTATATGAAGTGAAGTAGGTTACAACTTAATGATGTATATTTCGCAAAATCACGATTTCATATTACACCATATTAAGGCTATTCCTAGTTTACGAAACGTTATGCCTAGTGGTGAATAGCACCTGAGCTAACAAAACACGATAGTTTATTGGATAAGGCCCAGCATGGCCAAGCGTGTTAAGGCGTTTGACTCGTAATCCGAGGGTCGCGGGTTCGAATCCCGGTCGCACCAAACATGCTCGCCCTCCCAGCCGTGGGGGCGTTATAAAGTGACGGTCAATTTCACTATTCGTTGGTAAAAGTGTAGTCGAAGATTTGGCAGTGGGTGGTGATGACTAGCTAGCTGCCTTCTCTCTAGTCTTACACTGCTAAATTAGAGACGGCTAGGGCAGATAGCCCTCGAGTAGCTTTGCGCGAAATTCAAAAAACAAAAACAAACAAAATATTTGAACATTAAAAAAGTTTTAAATCATTTTTGTTTAATAATCGTACTTTTTAGCACAAGTTGAAAATCACTGTTTTAAATGTAGCGATGTAGGATGTTACAATAAGATTGGTTTTCCACCTGGAGTGTCCATCATTGGACGGAAGTTATGTAAATTAATGATTAATGAAAGGTTATCATAGGGCATAAAAATTTGCTTCCTTTATAAATAACACTGTGTAACACAAATTTTGTTCCTACATTGTTTGTTTTATTTCTTAATTGCTTATGCTGTAAAAGTACAGAAAATGGCCATTATTCCCTTCAAACTTTGTTTTTGTGACCTGGATAATGAAATCTAGAAATTAACCTATTTTATGTTGTTGTTGTTTTGAATTCAGCACAAAGCTACACAATATGCTATCTGTGCTCTGCCCACCACGGGTATCGATACCCACTTTTAGCGTTGTAAGTCTGTAGACATACCGCTGAGCCACTGGGGAGCTATTTTCTATGTAAAAACGGGCAAATGTGCACATTTTCATTCACATAAGGTCTGAATAAAACAACATATGAATCAAGATTTACATGTATTTATACTAAAATTATACAAAAATGTTTAGAAGTGAGTAGTTTTTCGAGATTTGATACTGTAATGTAAATCACTTTCACGTATCAGCCCCCAAATATAGTCTCCCATCATGTTTTCGTTATACGCTCCCAGGTCACAAAAAAGCAAAGTTTGAATAGAAAAATAGGTCTTTTCAATTTACTTCAGGCATAAGCAATTGGTAAATAAAATTTTCTGCCCAGGAACAAGAAAAAGTAAACATTGTGTTACATGGTGTAATTGTAAAAACACAAAAACGTTCATAACAATTGCCAAACACAAAATGTGAAACATGAACATTGTATTGACTCCCCATGGACCCAGTAAACCTTCATGTAAAATTTGGTGGCGATCCATCAGCAAGGGGTAAATTAGAAGCAAAAAACACAAAACTGAAAATTTATAAATACCCCTGCTAGGACCTAATGTACGTCCATACCAATTTTGGTGAAGATCTATCGATACCCTACAAAGTAGTTACGTGGAAATACAACAGACGGTAAGTACTATTACATATACACAGATTATATTCAGTTACCAAATAAAAACTGAAATATCTCAGCCTCTCTTCGCGGGGATCTAGTGCTGTTTTAAATTACCACTAAGCCTAACATCTTAAGCTTCAGTTTATTATAAATATTCTGTTTAAATTACTTAATACCTCTCTACCCTGCCCGTCCAAACAAAATTAACAATCGTCCCTGGGAGCCACATTGTTGGGAGGATCTAACAATCTTAAAAGAGAAAATCCTCATATCTCAGGTGGGGTAGGCTTTCCAATGGCAGTGTATCCCCCATGCCATAAGGTTTATATAATGTTTCAAACATCAAGAGACAAAGGACATAACGTTGCTTTAAGTTTCATGTTACAAAAGTGAAGAACGACCCTACAGCTGAAAGGGCAAGCATGTTTGGTGCAACGGGGATTCGAAATGGTGACGCTCAGATTGCAAGAGGAGTAACCTAACCCTTACCATCTGGTCATACTGGGTATTGTATTTTCTATTTCAAGTTTAAAGCTACACAATTAGCTATATCCGGTACTGCTACGTCTGCCGTTAAGATCGAACACCTAATTGCAGCGTTATAAGCCCTCAAGCGTACCGTACTATTGAGTGACCAGGTGGATTAAATATTGTTTCTTTGTTGTAACACTTAAAGTAATAGACATGGAGTTCTCCACGTGATTAAAAAAATTGAAGGCCTAACTTTTGACTCCTTTATTCAACATACAACGGTGACGTAATTGACTTTAAAAAATATTAGTATTTATTGCACGTTCTAAGAAAATATTTTTTTTTGTGTTTGTTTTGTAATGATTCTAACATGAGTCGTTTTGTGTATGTCTGTTTATGTGTAGGTATTTTAGTTTGAGTCTTATAACATTTGAAAAATATGATTCAGAAAGTAAATATCCCAAATAAGCTAAGTTTCCATGACAATAGTAAACCCAAGTCTATAAAAATACGTGTAAACCTAGTGGTCCAGTGGTTATCTTGCCATACTGTGTGGAGGAGAGTTTATGTTTCGTGTCCAGCTCGGTAAAGAAAAAAAAAAAGAACTCCGCACTTTAGGACCCCACGTGCGTGATAAAATTGACGACCAACTGCTGTTATTCGATTACGGCTGCCCAATAATTGACGAAGAAGGCTATTGACTAGCTGCCCTCTGTTGAATCTATTATTTCAGGAGCTACAATAGCTCTTGTGTAGGTTTATTTCAAGTAAATCTCAAGGGCACTCTACTCGCAACCTGATGGTTGTGGGTTCGAATCCTGTTACGAAACATGTTAGCCCTTTCAATTGTGGGTGTGTTATAAAGTGACGAGAAATTCCACTATTCGTTGGTAAAAGAATAGACCAAGAGATGACGGCGGGTGGTGCTGACTAGTTGTCTTCCCTTTAGAGTATCATTTAAAAATTAAGATATGCCCATCAGACAACAGCGAATTTCCCCAGGTGAAACAGCGATAAGTCTTCAGATTTACGACGCTAAAATCAGAGGTTCGATCCCCCTCGGTGAACACATCAGATAGCCTGTTCATATAAGGAAAACACGAACTCTTTGCGAAAGTCCATGAACAAACAATCTCTCTACAAGATTGTTCTGTGTATTTTTTATGTATTTTGATTGTCAGTTAAGTAGTTAAAATTCTCTGTTGTTGTATTCATAGAAAGTTATCTTGTAAGCTATTCTGCGTAAAGATTTGTTTGTTGGTTTGTAAGCAAGCACAAAGCTACACAATAGGCTATCGGTTCTCTGCTCACCACAAGTATTGAAACCAGATTTCTAACGGTGTGAGTCTGGAGACATGCCGCTGTGCCACTAGGAGGCACTCTGAGTAAGGAACGCATCATGTTGAACTTCACAACAAAGATAGTTATAAAAGTCTAGAATACAGGAAATTGAACATTTTGGATAAAACTCCTTTCTCAATCAGGAATAAAATTAAAAATAATTGTTTTATGTGAAACATACATTTCATTTTATGATTAGTAAAACACTCTCATAACAGCTTCAATCACAGCTTTACTGACTTTACGTTAGCTAAGCCTATAATTTAAACAAAATGTAATGTAACAAAATGGTGATCGATTCAGAAGTTGAGGCTGGTATAAATCAGTTTCAAGCTATAGCAACCACCTTCGTACTTTCAAATGATTTCTTAGTAATCGTTGTCATGGAGGATTGACAACAGAGCACGTTTCTTTTCCCGTTGAATGAATTTTTTTCACTACACTGCTATAGCTTGTGACACCAGGCTAATTAGTTTCAAAATGTATCACAAGTTCAGTCTGCTAGGAACTCTGTCTATTTTATTAAGTGAAGCTGACGGCCAAACGTCAAGTTTCCTTCCGAACCACTCTCGGGGTAATAAAAATCAGCCAATCAGGAATGAAAAGCTTTTTAATTAAGAAAAAAAAATGCAAACGTCTTCATCTATAGGACACGCAAGAAAACTGTGTTCAAAATGTATCTCTCGAACAAATTGTAACTTTTTAAAATTAAATAATCCAGGATGCGTATCAGAAGGTCCAAGGTTTGAACCGTAACATGCCGCTGAGACCGCCCTACTAATTTCAGCTGTGTGGACCTTATAAGTGTGATGGCCAATCCCGGCCTGGGATGACATGAAAGTTAAAACACTCGACTCGCAGTGTTCGAATCTCACTATTGCGCATGTTCGCGATTTGAGCAATGGGAAGTAATTGTGTATACGATTGGTGCAACTTAATGATTACCCTCTCAATAGTTCTAAATTAAGGGTGAGTGTGAATAAACCATGTGGTTTCTGATCTGACCACTTAGGTCAGGCGTTGCTGAGTGTGAATAAACCGTGTGGTTTCTGATCTGACCACTTAGGTCAGGCGTTGCTGAGTGTGAATGAACTATGGGGTTTCTGATCTGACCACTTAGGTCAGGTGTTGCTGAGTGTGAATGAACCATGGGGTTTCTGATCTGACCACTTAGGTCAGGCGTTGCTGAGTGTGAATGAACCATGGGGTTTCTGATCTGACCACTTAGGTCAGGCGTTGCGCACAGGACGAAAATACCAATTAAAAAGTTATTATTATTTTGATATTGTCTTATTTTTGGTTTTGCATAGGAAGTGAACTTTACAGAAACTAATAGAGCAGTGGAATATTCCAATTAATAGCCAATCGAATTTGAAACATGAAGATTTGTTTTTGCTGAAATATGGTTTACACTTGTGAAATATTGATAAAAACATGTAAATGTAGGCTTTTGGGGGATATTTCTTTAAAGTGTGTGTGTTTTCTTATAGCAAAGCCACATCAGGCTATCTGCTGAGCCCACCGAGGGGAATCGAACCTCTGATTTTGCGTTGTAAATCCGTAGACATACTGCTGTACTAACGGTGGGCTATTTCTTTAAAATTTCACACAAAACTACAAAAACGTGCATCTTTTCTAATCTTGAACTCGCCAATCAGTAGCATCAACCGCCAACCCTCGTCTGGTCGAATGGTGAGATCTTACTGCGACTCTTATAACGCACCCTTGGCCTCAAATTGAAGAGAGTGTTTTTTGTGGCAACGCGCATAATAAATTATGGTTTTAGCAAGTATAACTAGTCAACTAGATGTTGTTCCGCAGAGTCGCTGAAAGTGTTCTGTTTCAGGAGTAAATAAACCAAAATTAAGAGTAATAAACGTTTTTTATATCTCGCTTTTCAAGTTCATATGTCACGCTGTGCTGTAACCTACACAGTGTTTAGTACTTCTCGTGATTCACGGCACACGCACGTTTTACTGACGCCGCTGTAGTACAAATTGCAACGTTAAACGTCCCTTGTGTGATGCCATGTTAGTATCCACTGGCTGACTGATATACGACACACTACTGATAATTATAATAGTGCGAGTTGTTAAAACAGAAACAGATGACCCCCGTCAGGCGACTTTCGGCCCCCTTTCGGGGAAATAATGCGTTTGTTAGTGAAGAGTGTTCGAGATGCAATCATTATCCTAATCTTTAACGTTCTGTTCTGCATGTTCTTCTCGAAAATTGATTTTTCTATATTCACTTAAGCGTCCAGGGGTCATGACAGTCACAAACATGATTTCTACCTAATTAGTTAATTTTGCATCAACAAATGTATGCTTTACATAATTACCATCCAGTATACGATGTTTGGAGATCAGCTATAGAATAACTAGTCTTAAAGGAAAATCCTGTGTACACCAAAATGTTTCCAGCTTAATTAGATAGCTTAAGGACTTAACTCCCAAGAGACGTGATTCTATTTTTGTCATGATACAAACTTTAAAGGCAAACTTTAAAAAAGTAATTTCACATCGTAAAATGACAACAACAAAAATGTATTTAAGTATTTGATTTTGCTTCGACAATTAATAAGATGATGGTTTAATATCCCAGACATATGGAGTTTTATTTTCATATAAATTTGAGACTGTTTATCATTGTACATTTTCCGAATATTTCTTGCGTTTCTCTTGGACCTAGTCCAAGAATTTTTTTCATACTAACATCAACTATTGTAATATAATTTGCTTGGTGAATTTAGCGCAGATCTATTCGCAGGTTATTAAAGTTACCTATCCCTAGTTTTTATATGATAAGCTAGAAGAAAGGCAGCTAGTCAGCTCGTGGGCTATTCCAGTTCAATAGTGGAATTTGACTGCCACTCTTATAACGCACCAATAGCTCCACAACATATGAATGATTATTAAAATTCTGGGATCGCTAGGCCTATTATTCGATTCGTTTTTCACGAGTATCAACGTATTCACTAGAACACGATTTTGCTTTCAAATAATAAGAGAGTTGATAACAAACAAAAATTAATGGTTTATTCAGCAACGCGACGTTCGCCATAAGAAACCGATTTTTCTACAAATAGACACAGAGGCTGCCTTTCACGTGACGCTACTATGACACGGATGTTGCTCAGACGTTTCTCTTGAGATAAATTCGAACATTAGCTAAGAAATCAGCTCTCCTGGACTTATCTACCACGGCAGGAACTGAAATGGGTTCGTTGCCCTAATGCCTCCCGTGCATCTTAAAAGGCGGAGATTTTCTCGCAAATCTTTCCTCTTCGATTTTTAAAGCAGTAACCGAGTCCTGATCATCACAATGTAACTTTTATCCGCAACTTAACGTCACCAGACGGAATCCTCCATTCGCTCATCACGAGCGTCAAACCGTTCTGAATAGAGAAATATATATAATGACATATTACTCTCAGACAGACCCTGAACGATCATCGAAGTACAGCGTAAATATGAGAGCTTGCCAGTTGGGGGCGCTGTTTCGTATTGGGACTGTTAATAATGTTGACACTCACAGGTGTCACGGGAGACACGACACTACAGAACGAGCAACGATGTATTCCAAAACACAAACGATGGAGTTTTTCGTTCTCTTTCGCTAGAAATAAAACGAACGATTTGGTATTGAATGAATTATCGATACGGTTAATATTAAAGCAGTACCGAAAGCAAATCTTTTTCTTCCGAAATATTTTGGAGAATGAAACTGTATCAATGTGTTATGATCATAAAATATACTATTTAGTCCTGTACTTACAGTTCATTGTTTCATGGCAGTTAGTACAAATCAAATAATTCATTGCATCATGACAGTCATAAACATATCACGTAGTTTAATGTATTATTACAATCCTGTGTTTATATATAATATAGCTTCTTGTACTTGAAAAGTCCTGAATTAATTATAAAGTTTGTTTTATTACCAAAGTCAACATCATTAAACACTGAACTCAACAGTCAACAGTGTCCCTTTTACTGAAGTATCTATGTTCTGTAGAGGGTAAATAATTAAAAAGTAGACTATATGTATATATGAGTTGGTAACTCAAACCCTTTTGTAATGATGGGTATACTACTTACTTCAGCCGTTGGGGCGTTATAATGTAACGATCAATCTCACTATTCGTTGGTAAAAGACTAACCCAAGAGTTGGCGGTGGGTGGTGATGACTAGCTGCCTTCCCTCTAGTCTTACACTGCTAAATTAGGGACGGCTAGCGCAGATAACCCTCTTGTAGCTTTGTGCGAAATTCAAAAAACAAACAAACAAACTTTAACGGTGTGTTTGATTCTTGTTGGTTAATACTTTCCCACTGTGATTGACAAACAGAACCATGAAAGTAAAACGGTCAACATAATGTTAATCGACAGAACCATGGAATTAAAACGGTCAACATAATGTTAATCGACAGAACCATGGAAGTAAAACTCGTCTTACTTACGCTGCTAAATTAGAGACTGTTAGCGCAGAAAGCTCGTGTCTGTTCGAAAATATGGATAGAAACGTCATTGTGTAAGCCAATAGCGCAGATAGCTCGTGTCTGTTCGAACATATGGATAGAAACGTCACTGTGTAAGCCAATAGCGCAGATAGCTCGTGTCTGTTCGAGCATATGGATAGAAACGTCACTGTGTAAGCCAATAGCGCAGATAGCTCGTGTCTGTTCGAGCATATGGATAGAAACGTCACTGTGTAAGCCAATAGCGCAGATAGCTCGTGTCTGTTCGAGCATATGGATAGAAACGTCACTGTGTAAGCCAATAGCGCAGATAGCTCGTGTCTGTTCGAGCATATGGATAGAAACGTCACTGTGTAAGCCAATAGCGCAGATAGCTCGTGTCTGTTCGAGCATATGGACAGAAACGTCACTGTGTAAGCCAAGCTGTATAATTTACTTCGAACGTCCCTTTGTTGAAATCATCGCAAGCTGTAACACAATAACGAACTATAATCATAACTATATAATTAGGATATTTTATTTTCGGTATGTTAAATTATAATTCAAAAGCATATAGTATTAGAAACATCGTGTTCCAGAGACTAAAATGAGACATAAGTGTATCGAACAGAGTGGCTGACCGCTTTTTTTTTTACTCATATCATCTGGGTTGTCGATTATTTATCTGTTAATGGTGGTTAAAACCTTCAGGACCACAGTGAAGGACAAGGATACGTTACTAGTCTTAAGTTGTGTGTATCATAGCTAAAGTCAGGCATGAAAAGAAAAACCAATTAGAAAACCTTATATAATGATTAATGAAAGCGTGGTATACGTTCATATAAAGTTCTTTTTTGTTAAGAAATGGGTATTATCAACTTACAACATGAAAGAATGTCACTTTTCCTTAAAAACACTCATCTACCGCCATCCTCCTTAAAGTAAGCAAAGAACACGCACATCTACCTGCGTCCTTCTTAAAGTGGGCAGAAAATGCGCACATCTACCTGCGTCCTCCTTAAAGTGGGCAAAGAACACGCACATCTACCTACGTCCTTCTTAAAGTGGGCAAAAAATGCGCACATCTACCTGCGTCCTTCTTAAATTGGGCGAAAAACACCCACATCTACCTGCGTCCTTCTTAAAATGGGCAAAGAACACGCACATCTACCTGCATCCTTCTTAAAGTGGGCAAAGAACACGCACATCTACCTGCATCCTTCTTAAAGTGGGCAAAGAACACCCACATCTACCTCCATCCTACTTAAAGGGCGCAAAGAACACGCACATCTTACCTTCGTCCTACTTAAAGTGGGCAAAAAACGCGCACATCTACCTACGTCCTTTTTAAAGTGGGCAAAGAACACTCACATCTACCATCGTCCTTCTTAAAGTGCGCAAAGAACACGCACATCTACCTCCATCCTACTTAAAGTGCGCAAAGAACACGCACATCTTACCTTCGTCCTACTTAAAGTGGATAAAGAAAAGATACATGTACCAGCGTCCTTCTTAAAGTGGGCAAAAAACACGCGTATCTACTTCTATCCTCTTTAAGTTGGGCAAACGATACCTCAATTGTCCTTAAAGTTGGTGAAGAACACACACATTTTCCTCTATTAAAGCGGTTATGGCATATTCTCTTTAACTCATTACCAAAGTGTATACAGAACCGTATAATTCAATTCAGTGCTAAAGTGGATACAGAACATGTTAATTTAATTTAGTGTTAAAGTGGATATACAATACATTCACTTATCTCTAATATTAAAATATATAGGTAAAACGTACTAACTGAATTCCATATTAATACATACATATATTTAAAACATGCTCACTCAGAGTCAGCCCTCTCAGTTTCCAACCTTATCTCATTATTAATTAAAACATCGCAATTTTGTGACTAGTTAAAATATCTATCTATAAACGACAGGAAACTCGTTGCGCCTCTAGGCTTTCCAATGAAACAAGGAAGAAGAAAAAAACAATTACATTTCATCCATAATCGCAAACCTTTAACTGATTCTCAGCGGACTGCGACACTTCTAAGCTTGTACATAAAATGAACGGTTTAAGAGATCCGTAAGACTGAGCAGGTAAACAAGAATGTTCCATCTCTCAGGTAGAACCACTAGATTATAATCTCAGGATCTGCTCAAGGAGCATCAAGCAAAGTTTCGAAACTACATGTGAAATTGAATTGCTTCCTATGTTATCTAATATATCAGTGTAACGAGGTTATCTAAGACATACTGCTTGTTATTGATTGGACAGAGTGAGCCAGAGTTTTAATATTTCAAGGTCTGACTTATATCTCAACGTTAACTAATGTGATTCCCAGAAAGTAGAAAAGGAATAAGAGAGCCACTTTCACATATTATATTATAAGTCTCAAAACAATCCAAATGTGTCATGGAAACAGACGCTAAACCTTTATTTCAATGTATCATAAAAACAAATGCTAATACTTTATCTAAATGTGTCATAAAGTCAAGTGCTAATGCTATACAGACTGTGCCATAAAGGCAAGTGCTAATACCTTTCAGACTGTGTCAGAAACAGGTCTAACCCTTTATTTCAATGAACCATACAAACAGGTGTTAATCCTTTATCTGAATGTGCCATACAAACAGGTGTTAATCCTTTATCTGAATGTGCCATACAAACAGGTGTTAATCCTTTAATGAATGCGCCATACAAACAGGTGTTAATCCTTTATCTGAATGTGCCAAACAAACAGGTGTTAATCCTTTATCTGAATGTGCCAAACAAACAGGTGTTAATCCTTTAATGAATGCGCCATACAAACAGATATTAATCCTTTATCTGAATGTGCCATACAAACAGGTGTTAATCCTTTAATGAATGCGCCATACAAACAGGTGTTAATCCTTTATCTGAATGTGCCATACAAACAGGTGTTAATCCTTTATCTGAATGTGCCAAACAAACAGGTGTTAATCCTTTAATGAATGCGCCATACAAACAGATATTAATCCTTTATCTGAATGTGCCAAACAAACAGGTGTTAATCCTTTATCTGAATGTGCCAAACAAACAGGTGTTAATCCTTTATCTGAATGTGCCATACAAACAGGTGTTAATCCTTTATCTGAATGTGCCATACAAACAGGTGTTAATCCTTTAATGAATGCGCCATACAAACAGATGTTAATCCTTTATCTGAATGTGCCATACAAACAGGTGTTAATCCTTTATCTGAATGTGCCATACAAACAGGTGTTAATCCTTTATCTGAATGTGCCAAACAAACAGGTGTTAATCCTTTATCTCAATGCGCCATACAAACAGATATTAATCCTTTATCTGAATGTGCCATACAATCAGGTGTTAATCCTTTAATGAATGCGCCATACAAACAGGTGTTAATCCTTTATCTGAACGTGCCATACAAACAGGTGTTAATCCTTTATCTGAATGTGCCATACAAACAGGTGTTAATCCTTTACCTGAATGTGCCAAACAAACAGGTGTTAATCCTTTATCTCAATGCGCCATACAAACAGGTGTTAAACCTTTAATGAATGCGCCATACAAACAGATATTAATCCTTTATCTGAATGTGCCATACAAACAGGTGTTAATCCTTTAATGAATGCGCCATACAAACAGGTGTTAATCCTTTATCTGAATGTGCCATACAAACAGGTGTTAATCCTTTACCTGAATGTGCCAAACAAACAGGTGTTAATCCTTTATCTCAATGCGCCATACAAACAGGTGTTAATCCTTTAATGAATGCGCCATACAAATAGGTGTTAATCCTTTATCTGAATGTGCCATACAAACAGGTGTTAATCCTTTATCTGAATGTGCCATACAAACAGATGTTAATCCTTTATCTGAATGTGCCATACAAACAGGTGTTAATCCTTTAATGAATGCGCCATACAAACAGATGTTAATCCTTTATCTGAATGTGCCATACAAACAGGTGTTAATCCTTTAATGAATGCGCCATACAAATAGGTGTTAATCCTTTATCTGAATGTGCCATACAAACAGGTGTTAATCCTTTATCTGAATGTGCCATACAAACAGGTGTTAATCCTTTATCTGAATATGCCATACAAACAGGTGTTAATCCTTTATCTGAAGTGTTAACATGGTGAAGAATAAGGTTATAGAGATGATGGAAGAAAATAACAAATAAAACATTAAAGTCACATGAATATAGTTTAGTACTATACTAAATTCACATGAATATAGTTTAGTACCATATTAAAGTCACATGAATATAGTTTAGTACCATATTAAAGTCACATAAATATAGTTTAGTACCATATTAAAGTCACATGAATACAGTTTAGTACTATATTAAAGTCACATGAATACAGTTTAGTACTATATTAAAGTCATGAATATAGTTTAGTACCATATTAAAGTCACATGAATATAGTTTAGTACCATATTAAAGTCACATGAATATAGTTTAGTACCATATTAAAGTCACATGAATATAGTTTAGTACCATATTAAAGTCACAATAGTATAGTTTAGTACCATATTAAAATCACATGAATATAGTTTAGTACCATATTAAAGTCACATGAATATAGTTTAGTGCCATATTAAAGTCACATGAATATAGTTTAGTACCATATCTGTGTTCTACATCTGTACAGTGGGTCCATGAAAAACAGTATCCATAATGTTGTATTTTACCTGTACAGTTGGAGCTGTATTTACGTACCGGTACACTTAATGCTATCTTTAAAAGTAGTTTTGTTTCTATTCGGGTCTACTAAAAACAAATCTATCTTTAGCGACATGAAACAACTTTTAATATAAAGACAACTACAAAACACGTTTTCTGTAACGTAGGAACATCATGTGTACAGATAGAGTCAATGTCAATATTAATATTTAGATACAAGTTATATGTTTTAATGGGGTTATGAATGACCAAAAATATACATCAGACTTTTAGCCCTAATCATTTGAACAAAATAATTATCGTCATATAGTGAAAAATACATCAACTTGGTTAATAACTCATGAATAATGTAAATATTGTCACATGTTGAAAGACACACCAACAACTCGTACACAAAGTAAATATTGTCATACGGTGAAAACACGAGAACGAATTACTCAGTGGAGTAAAGAAAAATGTCCGATTTTCCTAAAATCTGGCCTTTTTGTAATATCCGTCATTTTAAAATTTCTACCAAGTTACCCTAATGTTAATTTTAATAATATGCGTCTGTCTATTTTCTTTCATTTTGGATCCTCTGACGTCTCTCCCCACCCCACACCCCCCCTTACGAACATTATTTTCTGCAGGAGGCACACGGTCTCCATCATCTTGCTTAACATCTCTCTACAACCCGACTCATACATTATTCATTTCGGGCGGAAACACGTGTAATCTTAATTACGTCATTGTACTCTGTCGGCAGTAAGCGTCTATTTCAGCAGTTTTCTACCTTGTCCTAGTCACTGCTCGTTGTTTAGATGACGTTTTATGTTTATTACATTATAAGCTTTCACTGAAAAATCATCATATCGCTACGGCTCAATCTCCGTGATATTTGTACGTGTTACACTTTGAAAAGCTTTTCACATTGTTTCTGTCGGTAGCATCTTTGGTGCAAACGTGAAAGCGTGCCATTTGTTACATTCTTTCCATCACTGTTGTTGACGTAAGGATATGTAGGAGACCTGTATGATATTTTGGTCATTCTTGTTTACTTGAAATTAAGCACAAAGCTACACAATGGGCTATGTGTACTCTATCCACCACGGGTATCGAAACTCGATTTCTAGCGGTGTAAGTCCACAAACATTCCGCTGCGCCACTGTGGGGCTTTGGGAATTCTACTATTATATATTGTAGTTTTGTTAATTACCATCAGAAGACATACGCCACACCAAATATGCTCACCCTTTCAAATATGGGGGCGTTAAAAGATAACGTTCAATCCCATTATTCGTTGGTAAAAGTGTAGTCCAAGAGTTGAATAGAGCAGATGCCCCTAGTGGTAGTTCTTTCCTACACCATCTAACTCTCGTTTGAACACATACGTTTTCGAAAACATTTATTGAAATATATTATTACTTTCGTTCTGAGAATAAAAATGCTCCAGCCTTCACCACTTTTAAAAACACGTGGAAACGATGCTGAACATTTTGTTTGTTTCTTTTGAATTTCGCGCAAAGCTACACGAAGGCTATCTGCGCTAGCCGTCGCTAATTTAGTAGTGTAAGACTAAAGGGAAAGCAGATAGTCATCACCACTCACCGCCAACTCTTGGGCTACTCTTTTACCAACGAATAGTGGGATTGACCGTAACATTATAATGCCCCCACTGCTGAGAGGGCGAGCATGTTTGGTGCGACAGGGATTCGAACCCGCAATCCTCGGATTACGAGTCGAGTGCCTTAACCACATGGCCATGCTTGGCCAAGACTAGAGGGAAGGCAGCTAGTTATGACCACCCACCGCCAACTCTTGGACTACTCTTTTACCAACGAATAGTGGGATTAGCCGTCACATTATAATGCCCCCACAGCTGAAAGTGTGAAAATATTTAGTGTTATCGGATTCGAACCCGCGACCCTCAGATTACAGGTCGAGCGTCTTAACTTTCTGGTCATGCAGGGCCTACTTTCAGAGAAAGAAACCGAGGATGTATTTTAGTTTATTCGTTTTCATTATCCAAACGCATATCTACAAATTTTGACGTACTGTAGCACATTAAATGTCACGTGTAAATGTTTGTGAACTGAAGCTACAATAAGAAACTCAAGGTGATTTGATTTTGTTTTTTTTTTTCAAATTACACGTGTATAAGAATAGTTTCTTACGATGAAAGTTTGGCCTATTTGATTTCCACCTTTCGTGAGCTTTCGGCGTTTAAACAGTAACTTTTAAAAACAACCTAATTGTAAGATTTGAGGAATTCATCAATACCAAGATAAATTTCGTATTATACCTACGCTTGTGAAGTATAACACCGTAGTGGATAATATGCTACCAAAATATTATTGACAATCAACAGCGTAGAAGCTAGCTAACCCTAACCATAAATGGTCACAGACAACCCAAACCATATACAAGTCCTGATTTCATATCACCCTAGAGCAACATTCACCCAAACATATGGTATATACAGAAGAGTTTCGTATTAAATCGTGGTATATGTTTTTGTTAGCCCTAACACCACGTTCACCGATTAGCAGTATATAGTGCACTTCAGGAAGTGGGTGTTCCATTACGACGTTATTCAATTTATTTAATCATTGTAGTATGGGTTTGAATGTTCCAGTTTATAACAATAATAATATTGAGCTGTTTTTATCAGGTCTGTGTAAAATATTCGCCATAATTTTTTTTTCCGTAACCTACAAATCGATTGCAAAAGTTTGTAAAACGTGTATACAATATTTGAGAAAATGCGTTCCTCTCGTCAATCCATCAAGTTATTTCAAATGTTTAATAATCTTTCTATTATGCAATCTCTAACTCATCACTTTTGTAGGCTCAAAATATGTATATTTCTTATTTGTGAAAGGCTTTTAAGTCACATAACGTCCAATTTCTCAAGCAATAAAAGAAATACTTAAAATTCGAGATTATTTAATTAACGTACAACGTTGTTTAATGTGTAAAAGTGTTAATACCCATAACAGCTTCTGAGATATAAACTAAAACATTGTTTAATCAACGTTCAATGTTGTTTAATCAAATTATAACATTGTCTAATCAAACTAAAACATTGTTGATCAAGTTATAATATTGTCTGATCAAACTAAAACATTGTTTAATCAAACTAAAACACTGTTTAATCAAACTACGACATTGTTAATCAAATTATAATAATGTCTAATCAAACTAGAACACTGTGTAATCAAAGTAAAGCATTGTTTAATCAAATTACAATAATGTCTAATCAAAGTAAAACATTGTTTAATCAAATTACAATAATGTCTAATCAAACTAAAACATTGTTTAATCAAATTACAATAATGTCTAATCAAACTAAAACACTGTGTAATCAAAGTGAAACATTGTTTAATCAAATTACAATAATGTCTAATCAAACTAAAACACTGTGTAATCAAAGTGAAACATTGTTTAATCAAATTACAATAATGTCTAATCAAACTAAAACACTGTGTAATCAAAGTGAAACATTGTTTAATCAAATTACAATAATGTCTAATCAAACTAAAACACTGTGTAATCAAAGTGAAACATTGTTTAATAAAATACAACTTTGTTTCATGAAGCTACAATACTGTTTAATTCATACAATGGAGATGTTCCAGTGCAGACTTGCACAATGTGTGTTAGTACACTGTGTCCCACTCAATACCTTATAAACATCAAGTAGTCGTAACGAGTATCTTTAGTTTAGAATAGCTTTAATGGGTGTGCAATAAATGTATTAACTAAATACTTAGATGCTGCGAGACACATGAACGTGACTTAGCCTCAGGATGCATAGCTGAAGTTACACAGACATAAACATAGAAAGAGGAACAAAACGTATTACAGGCATGTGTGTATAGTTTGTACTCATAGTATACGTTTCCATCAATACTACTATTATTACACTATGTAGTATATTATTTACTTTTTCTTGTTCCTGGGCAGAAAGTGTTATTTCCCAGTTGCTTATGCCTAAAGTAAATTGAAAAGACCTATTTTTCTATTCAAACTTTGCTTTTGTGACCTAGGAGCGTATAACGAAAACATGATGGGAGCCTATATTTGGGGGTTGATACGTGAAAGTGATTTACATTACAGTCGCAAATCTTGAAAAACTACTCACTTCTAAACATTTTGTATAACTTTAGTATAAATACATGTAAATCTTGATTCATATGTTGTTTTATTCAGATCTTATGTAAATGAAAATGTGCATATTTGTCCATTTTTACATAGAAAATAGCTCCCCAGTGGCTCAGCGGTATGTCTGCGGACTTACAACGCTAAAAACCGGGTTTCGATACCCGTGGTGGCAGAGCACAGATAGCCCATTGTGTAGCTTTGTGCTTAATTCAAAACAACAACAACATAAAATAGGTTAATTTCTAAATTTCATTATCCAGGTCACAAAAGCAAAGTTTGGAGGGAATAATGGCCATTTTCTATACTTTTACAACATAAGCAATTAAGAAATAACACATACTATCCAGGAACAAAATTTGTGTTACACAGTGTTATCGTCAACACTATCAGCACTTACGATGATATTCTTTGGATTATCAACACTTTTCAGTTACACATGCGCTCGTTCCTGTGTACGACAGTTCGTTTGTTTACACGACTTAAACAGTTGGTACGGCAGCAAGTGACCAGTCCACGATTAACAGTTGGTAGTAAAACACATTACTTGATACCTCCCTGAAACCTTAAATAGAACAGGTTTCCCTATTACAGCATGTAGTCGGTTCTTGTAGGAAGTTGATTGAACTCCTAAAATACTGCCCTTGTGTTAGTCCGGGTTATTAATCAACAGCTTGTCTTAACTATAGTCTTAGCTATTACCAGTAGATTTAATTTCCAATAAATTCAAACGTATTTAGCATAAATGTAAGGAATTTTTTAATAGCGTTCGTATATTGTTTTACCATAAAGCAGCGTTCTAGTTTATCGTAGTCTCTCTCTATTTTCAGTATTATTTAACGAATACATAAAGGGTACGAGAGTATGTGTTTCTCGTGTTTGTAAGAAACGCCATCTTTGATATACATTAGGACTTACGACACTCTTCTCTGCAACTTAATGACTAATTTCAAGTTCAATATTCACGGAAATGTAACTCATCAGGACATGCAAGACATGTCGTTCTGTTTTTTTCCTTCAACGAGATAAGTGAGAGCAAAACAATCCCACACTCATCCTTTATTCTAAGTTTGTGCCAGTTACTGGAGTTACATGAAACTACACTAAACTAGAAATTTATAGCATACCTTACTCTCGTCGTCATAGCAACGAGTGCAAGAGACATACAGGCTCCGGATATGTCCCTTAGGAAAGCTGAAATGACGGTGGAACTTCTGAATTTGTGCTTAGCTTGTGAGAAGACGGTGTTTTCACATGAAAAGGTAATGGATTTCTTGACACTATTCCTATAGACAGACCAGAATTAATGGTGCTGACGTTTTGAGATACCAACATCCCATAATTTACCGCATATTTTTCAACTCCTTTTAGTTCCCTCCAACATTTTCCTTTGCGCTAACATTTGAGAACATGTGAAATGTGTTTATCTTAGACGAAAACAAACAATCGGAAAGTGTTAATGAAGAAGTATTTTGATCCATAACTGGAACTCGGATTAAAATACCCAAGTCGTTTTTCCGTGACAAACAGTTCTAGCGAGTTCGAGTATTCAAACCAAGGTAAATTGTTCCATTATAAGCTTTTACAAAGAAAGAAAACAATAAAAATTTTAATGTCTGTTACCATTAGTTTCGGGTAATTGTAGTTCCACTTGTACAGTTCTTAGTACTTATATACTAATTAGTACTATTTGTAGTTCCACTTATACAGTTCTTAGTACTTATATACTAATTAGTACTAATTGTAGTTCCACTTGTACAGTTCCTAGTACTTATATACTAATTAGTACAATTTGCAGTTCCACTTGTACAGTTCTTAGTACTTATATACTAATTAGTACTATTTGTAGTTCCACTTGTACAGTTCTTAGTACTTATATCCTAATTAATACTATTTGTAGTTCCACTTGTACAGTTCTTAGTACTTATATACTAATTTGTACTAATTGTAGTTCCACTTGTACAGTTCTTAGTACTTATATACTAATTAATACTATTTGTAGTTCCACTTGTACAGTTCTTAGTATTTATATACTAATTAGTACTATTTGTAGTTCCACTTGTACAGTTCTTAGTACTTATATACTAATTTATACTATTTGTAGTTCCACTTGTACAGTTCTTAGTACTTATATACTAATTAATACTATTTGTAGTTCCACTTGTACAGTTCTTAGTACTTATATACTAATTAATACTATTTGTAGTTCCACTTGTACAGTTCTTAGTACTTATATACTAATTAGTAGTAATTGTAGTTCCATTTATACAGTTCTTAGTACTTATATACTAATTAGTACTATTTGTAGTTCCACTTGTACAGTTCTTAATACTTATATACTAATTAGTACTAATTGTAGTTCCACTTGTACAGTTCTTAGTACTTATATACTAATTAGTACTATTTGTAGTTCCACTTGTACAGTTCTTAGTACTTATATACTAATTAATACTATTTGTAGTTCCACTTGTACAGTTCTTTGTACTTATATACTAATTAGTACAATTTGTAGTTCCACTTGTACAGTTCTTAGTACTTATATACTAATTAGTACTATTTGTAGTTCCACTTGTACAGTTCTTAGTATTTATATACTAATTAGTACTATTTGTAGTTCCACTTGTACAGTTCTTAGTACTTATATACTAATTTATACTATTTGTAGTTCCACTTGTACAGTTCTTAGTACTTATATACTAATTAATACTATTTGTAGTTCCACTTGTACAGTTCTTAGTACTTATATACTAATTAATACTATTTGTAGTTCCACTTGTACAGTTCTTAGTACTTATATACTAATTAGTACTAATTGTAGTTCCACTTGTACAGTTCTTAGTACTTATATACTAATTAGTACTAATTGTAGTTCCACTTGTACAGTTCTTAGTACTTATATACTAATTAGTACTAATTGTAGTTCCATTTATACAGTTCTTAGTACTTATATACTAATTAGTACTATTTGTAGTTCCACTTGTACAGTTCTTAATACTTATATACTAATTAGTACTAATTGTAGTTCCACTTGTACAGTTCTTAGTACTTATATACTAATTTATACTATTTGTAGTTCCACTTGTACAGTTCTTAGTACTTATATACTAATTAATACTATTTGTAGTTCCACTTGTACAGTTCTTAGTACTTATATACTAATTAATACTATTTGTAGTTCCACTTGTACAGTTCTTAGTACTTATATACTAATTAGTACTATTTGTAGTTCCACTTGTACAGTTCTTAGTACTTGTATACTAATTAGTACTATTTGTAGTTCCACTTGTACAGTTCTTAGTACTTGTATACTAATTAGTACTATTAGTTATTATGAGATTTCAAAATGGAACACTCTGGGTACCAGTTATACACATATTTGTAACATTTTCAATTACAAAATTTCAAAATGGAACATCGAAGGTACAAAGTAGCTAGCTGAAAGAAGCAACATCTCTCTGACAAATTAATATTATAACCGAGAATAAACATATACAAAATTTTGTTTTGCTGCATTAAGCTGAAAGCTGTACAGTGGATCTCTTGCACTGCGCCGACTTCAGGAATTGTACTCCATATTTTAGCGTTGAACCATCGTGTGTGAGTGGAGTGAAAAACATATGATACATTAAGAATATATATAATAGAAGATGGCTCAAAACCATTTTTCTTATAATAAAGAGTAGTTAACACAAACATGGATCACACTAGAAGTTACTAGTTAATCAGAAGAAGTATTTTGCCTCTCAGTAGCACGGTGAAATGTCTGTGGTCTTACACCACTGGAAACCGGGTTTCAATACCCGTGGTGGGCAGAGCACAGATAGCCGTTTGTGTAGCTTTATGCTTAACTGGAAGCAAACAAAGCAGACGTATCTTCTTTAAGTTATGAAGAACGGACAATTAGATGAAACCGATTCTGGATAAATGTTTTGTCTCTATTACATGAAATAACTTCAAGAGTTTGGCTTCAATTTTCCGCAGACCTGCACGATGGATATCTGAGCTGTTCGTCCTTAATTAAGCACTCTAAGACTAGAGTAAAGGCAGTTAGTCATTACCATCCATCGACATATCTTGAGCTAATTTTTTACCAACGAATAGTGGGATTGACCGTACCATTATAATGTCCCTACGACTGAAATTTCAGGCACGTTTGGTGTAACGGAGATTCGAATCCGCGACCTACAGGTTACGAGTCGAACTCCCTAACAACTTGGTCCTGCCGGGGCCATAAGTTCAACCCGCGTTTATGCGGATGATTTCGGTGTCAACCTGGACAGCGACCACAGTTTGGTTTGATTTGTTTTGAATTTCGTGCAAAGCTACTCGAAGGCTCAGCGAGTATGGTCGCAGTGAGTAAACGATTTTAAAGTATATGAAGACTGAGACTGTTTTAGGGTTTTGTTTTTAAAGTAACATAAGTTTCTGTGATTCGAAGATCAACTAATAAAATGAATGATTATTTTAAACATTCGTAATTATACAAAATGTACGCAAAAAGGCCTAACGACTGATATCTTTTGAAGGTCGGAATTAGCTTAACCGTTTCAGTACTTTGGGGTGACCTTTGTCGTAGAATACGTTTGTGCAAGACTGATGGGACCCGTATAACCCATAAAGGTACCTTGAGCGTGAAATCTAATCCTTTTGATGTATCCCAGGTCATTTATGAATGCATATATCATTTCTAGTTTAATAAAGTAAAAATCAGATGCCTGAAAGGTATCATAACTTACTATGGTGTTTATTTATGAAGACATTGACAGGAGTCATATTTTTAATAATTATCTCTGCACCTGCACGTATAACAACGGACACTAACCTATCGATTTGGTTAAAAAGATACCATTCAACTTTTAGGCCATCACAACCAGTGTGAAACACTAACTTGTCAGTCAGCCTTGATGTCATCACCACTACACGTTTTAAACACTAACCATAGTTTGGTTAATGTCAGTCAGCCTTGATGTCATCACCACTACACGTTTTAAACACTAGCGTCAGTTTGGTTAATGTCAATCAGCCTTGATGTCATCACCACTACACGTTTTAAACACTAGACTCAGTTTGGTTAATGTCAGTCAGCCTTGATGTCATCACCACTACACGTTTTAAACACTAGCGTCAGTTTGGTTAATGTCAGTCAGCCTTGATGTCATCACCACTACACGTTTTAAACACTAGCGTCAGTTTGGTTAATGTCAGTCAGCCTTGATGTCATCACCACTACACGTTTTAAACACTAGCCTCAGTTTGGTTAATGTCAGTCAGCCTTGATGTCATCACCACTACACGTTTTAAACACTAGCGTCAGTTTGGTTAATGTCAGTCAGCCTTGATGTCATCACCACTACACGTTTTAAACACTAGCGTCAGTTTGGTTAATGTCAGTCAGCCTTGATGTCATCACCACTACACGTTTTAAACACTAGCCTCAGTTTGGTTAATGTCAGTCAGCCTTGATGTCATCACCACTACACGTTTTAAACACTAGCCTCAGTTTGGTTAATGTCAGTCAGCCTTGATGTCATCACTACACGTTTTAAACACTAATCTCACGGTCTGGTTAATGTCAGTCAGCACTGATGTCACCACTACACGTTTTAAACACTCACCTCACAGTCTGGTTAATGTCAGTCAGTCTTTGAATCGTTACTACTAACTTTAAACAGTAACCTATTGCTTGTGCTTGCTAAGTTGTCAGGTCTTACTCCGTAATTACATACCTTATACACCTTAGCGAGAGTGTACAATAAGAATTTCCCCAATTTTTCTCCGTGACACATTGTATTACAACATGACACTGCTTAGGCCTAAAATATTTAATTAATACTGTAACAATTATACTAATAATACTCACATATAGATTACTAAGTGTGCAAATAATACATGCCAATTTAAGATTTTTTGACAGAAAGTGACAAGAAGATATATCAGAACGGCTGGTATGGGTATTATCACTTTTACTGATAAGAAAAGAACAACGTTTTACCTTCCTAGGTCATCTTCAGGTTAAGAAAGAAAGAGTGTTTGAATGTGACCGTTGACGGGCACATGTCTTAAGGACAAGAGTATAAACGGGTACCGGATTGTAGAGGGCGTTGCAGGAGAACCTTAGGTTATTAATTAGTATAGGTATAAAGATGTTCCTTTATATTGATTTAATTATGGTTTGAGTTGCTATATAAGTAGGGCTTCTTTGATTTTCCTTTTTTATATTTGTTTCCCTACTTAATATTTGTGTATTTTCTATGGTTATGTTGTGTTTATTTGATTTGTGTTAAAAAACGTGTGAAGGTGACTTTTTGTGTCCGTTGAATCTGGTTTCCATTTTTCTACTTGTTTCTCCAATACAGAAGTCGTGGCAGTTATCACATTGTATTTTATAAATTATGTTGGTGTTGTGTTTGTCAATGTAGTTTTTACATAGTATAGACCTCAGTTTTGTGCCTGGTTTTGAATAAATTTGGTGTTTACTGGAATGTTGTGTTTTGTTATAAGTTTTTCCAAATGTTGGTTATTTTTTCGCTGACGTCTGGAACATATGGTATACAGCAGAGTAAGGTTTTATAGTTTGTTGTATCTTGTGATTTATTGTTGTTTGTTTGTTGTTTGTCTAGGTGTATGTGTATAATTTTTTCCATGTTTTTTTTAGGAAATTTGTTGATGTTGATAAAGTGTTGTTTTATTTTGTTGATTTCATCATTAATTTTATCAGGTTAACATAGTTTTGTGTTTGTGTTTATTTGGTTTCTTAATATGTTGAGTTTTTGTTTCGTTTGATGTGCTAAGTCCCAGGGAATATATAATCCAGTATGACTGAGTTTTCTGTAGATTTCTATTTTGAATTGTGTAACAGTTCTAGTGATTTTGAGATTAAGAAATGCTATTTGGTTAGCTTATTCATGTTCACAGATGAACTTAATGTTGGAGTATATCGAGTTAACGTGATTGGTAAAAACTAAGTGTGTTAATATCCATAACAGCCATTCTGAGATATATCTTTATTTCAAATGGATTTCTCGTCATCAAGAAAGTGACAAAAATCCAGAATTCAAACATTAAATACTTCAAACTCTGAAGGAATAATTTATTAACTTGTTGCTTGCTCGGTTCGTATATAACCTTTTATAATTTTTCCCTGTATTTAATATACAGTGTTAGAAATACTTATGAAAACGGTAAATAAAAGTTCCATAATGTGCAAGTATGATGGAATTATTCCCCACACAACTGCATGAAAATAAATTCCACCACAGTGTGACCATATGTTAACACTTACACTGTGATTGGTTCACATCCAACCAAACGAACAGTATCACCTCGGCACTTTATTGATGGAGAATGCTTCACCCCCCCTTCGCGGAATTACAATGCTAGAAACTGGATTTCCACATACGTGGTGGGCAGAGTATAGATAGTTCACTGTGTAGCTTTGTACTTAACTACAAACAAACAAGCTGCTAAGAATAGTACGACAGATAGTTGTATTATTCCTAGTAGTAGTGTGGCAAATACATTCATGGCTGGTGAAAGCTCATTCTGAAACATAAAATTTCCCTTCAATCTGTTGCATGGAGTAACTCGACAACCGAATAGAGACATCCTCAATGATCCAGATGTAGGTGTTAGCTACTTCTGTAAAAACAACGTGAGTAGTTCAAAAACCACTGCTTAAAAGAAATAATGAAACCAAAAAGTTGAAATGGGAAAGATCGAATGAACAAAGCTGAAGAAGGGCGAAACTTACAGACACACCTGAAATTCAATTGTCTGGAAAAACCAACAATGGCCGTGTGGAGAACGTACATCTATAGAAGTGGGGGGTATCACAAGTGTGGGGAACATCTCAAACATTGTTATTGGGGAGACACACACAATAATTATTATTCTCTGCCACATGGTAAATACAAGCAAATTCTTACTCGCCATTTTGTTTACTCAGGGTTTGAGTTGGGGTTTGGTTTGAATTTCGCGCAAAGCTACATGAGGGCCATCTGCGCTAGCCGTCCCTAATTTAGCAGTGTAAGGCTAGAGGGAAAGCAGCTAGTCATCACCACCCACCGCCAACTCTTGGGCTACTCTTTTTACCAACGAATAGTGAGATTGATCGCAACTTTATAACGCCCCACAGCTGAAAGGGCGAGCATGTTTGGTGCGACTGAGATCCACGACCCTGAGATTCCGAGTCGAGTGCCTTAACCACCTAGCCATGCCGAGTCCTTTACTCAGATACAAGGCCTATTAGGCAAGGGTTAATCTTAAAGAATACAGTGATTCCACGCATACTGCCTGCAATATGACGAAACGATACTCGGAATTAAAAGAAGGCCCTTGTGTCTTGACATGCACAAAGTCCAGGCTTAGTGTTGTTAAGAATGTCTGAGCTCAGGTGGAAACTTGATAAAGTCAGATGGGAACCAAACAACTTGGATGGACTGTGGGAAGGAGTGCAACACAGTTGGAACAATATTTCAAAATCTCGTATTATCTTTTATAACAAATAATATTAATTTATATTAACTTCTATCATAGCAAATACATATTAATTTATATCATAGCAAATAATATTAATTATTATTAACTTCTATCGTAGCAAATGCATATTAATTTATATTAACTTCTATCGTAGCAAATACATATTAATTTATATTAACTTCTATCGTAGCAAATACATATTAATTTATATTAACTTCTATCATAGCAAATACATATTAATTTATATCATAGCAAATAATATTAATTTATATTAACTTCTATCATAGCAAATACACATTAATTTATATCATAGCAAATAATATTAATTTATATTAACTTCTATCGTAGCAAATACATATTAATTTATATTAACTTCTATCGTAGCAAATACATATTAATTTATATTAACTTCTATCGTAGCAAATACATATTAATTTATATTAACTTCTATCGTAGCAAATACATATTAATTTATATTAACTTCTATCGTAGCAAATACATATTAATTTATATTAACTTCTATCGTAGCAAATACATATTAATTTATATTAACTTCTATCGTAGCAAATACATATTAATTTATATTAACTTCTATCGTAGCAAATAGATATTAATTTATATTAACTTCTATCGTAGCAAATAGATATTAATTTATATTAACTTCTATCGTAGCAAATACATATTAATTTATATTCACTTCTATCGTAGCAAATGCATATTAATTTATATTAACTTCTATCGTAGCAAATGCATATTAATTTATATTAACTTCTATCATAGCAAATAATATTAATTTATATTAACTCCAATCGTAGCAAATACGTATTAATTTATATTAGCTTCTATCATAGCAAATACATATTAATTTATATTAAATTCTATCATAGCAAATACATATTAATTTATATTAACTCCAATCGTAGCAAATACATATTAATTTATATTAACTTATATCATAGCAAAATAGATAAAAGTAAAAAATA